>NW_025814171.1:0-54041 GCF_018902025.1 Drosophila willistoni | reverse complement strand
CTTTCACATCTTTGGCCAAGACCTGGTCACCTGTCTTCGTCGCCAGCCAGCTGCTTGAGTGGCCAGACTCAGGGTTGCCAGCAAGGCGCAAAAACTCGTTCTCTCTACGAACCAGTTCGATTCTTTGCAAAGTAGTTCCAGCTTTTTTTCCAAAGTGTACTTTACTATGTTTTCTTCTTTTTGGCTCTCTTCATTCGACTTCTCATTTGTTCCATTGCGCTCTCCGTTGCTACTCTTTTCATTTGACTTCTCATTTATTGCGTTGCGCTCTCCGTTGTTGCTCTTTTCATTTGATTTCTCATTTGTTGCTTTTGATATTTCTTGCGGTTCATTCGTAATGCTCTCGTTTTCTGTCTGCGTCTCGCTTTCTGCATCGTTTTGATCATTTTCTGCTTCGTTCTGTCCATTTTCTGCTTCGTTCTGTTCGTTTGCCGTTACTTCTTGCTGCTGTTGACCTTGGAACAAGTCTGCCTCGAAATTTTGCGTCTGACCGGCGCCATCGTCCGATGAATACAAAATGCTCTTTAGGTGCTCCAAGCAATCTTTTTCAGGGGGATCCGCGCGTTTACTTAGGCCTCCGTTAGGAGCAGCTCCATCTTTTGGATGTTGCCCTCTCGCTACAGGGCTAAGTTGGTTTAAACGTTCGGCTAGCACATTTTTAGTGCCAGTATCTGGTAAACCTAGGTTTTTGCACCAGATTTGTAACTGGGACTTCGAAAAATCGTCAGGATTTATTGAATCCATTATTGTTTTTTAATATATATTTTTTCTTTGCTAAATTATAGCTATTTCACTGTTTTTTCACTGGGTTAACTATGACCACTTCTGAAATTATAGCGAGTAAAACACGTCTATCTCTGGTGAGCTCTCCATAAAAACTGAGCCGCTCTCATTCTTTTTATTTGAACCTCTCTGTTCTTTTCTTTAAAGTGAGACAGCACGCTTCTCGTACTGTACCATTGCATAAAACTTAATACTAATTTGTAACAAAGAAAGAGTAAGATATACTTAATTCTAAACATATTGCACTAGGGGAAAGAGTAAGATATACTTAATATTAATACATATTGCTACACCTGTAACAACTTTAACAACTTTTTAGCAGCATATAACAACTTAGCAACTTTTAACAAACAACACTCTACTTTTCGCGATCACATATGCATTTAAGTCTCTTGTAATATGCTCGATGTAGAATCCTTTGAGATGTAGTATATTTTGGAATAAATTAAGACACAAGCAGGTCTTGTCGTTTTGAGTATGGTTTATTCAATAATTCTTAATTCTATTACAATTGTTCTCTATAGCTAAAACCGCGTAGCTGCGCTGCTGGCAATGCAGGCAGAGGAGCGGTATGCTTATGTATAAAATATTTATGTATAAATGTATGAATGTATAAATGTATAATGTTTACATAAGAGTATGTATGTATATATGTCGCCGCAGCGAGAGAGTGAGGATGTATCATATTGCATATTGGGCCTGAGTGGCCGCGCGTGTTATATTTGCCGACGCAGCAATTGTCCAGCACCATGCACTCATGGGTGGTTATGTTGCTTAAGAGGCAAATGAATGGTGCGCACATAATATTGTTACCAATTGATACAATATATTTGTATACATTGTAATGTTGTTATTCTAGAACATGCTAAGATGGGGGATCTCTTTAGAAAAATAACGGAATTATATTGTTAAAAGAATTTTTTTTTTTTTCGTTTTTATTTTCATTTTGAATGTTTGATTTTCTGTTTGATGATACATATTTTGTATATATGTATAGTGTCATTAAATGCAGATAAAAATTTTGTTTTGTTTTATTATTATTTTGTTCATATATATTAATTGATAAAAATTTGTATCCTATCTTTATGCACTAATTGTTTCTTATTCTTTGTATCCTTAATTAAAATGTTATCCCTATCTTTTATTTCTTCTATAATGTATGGGCCTAAATACTTAGGTTTTAACTTATGACCCGTATCATTACGTAATAAAACTTTACCTCCTATTTCTAATTCGATATCTTTTACCTTTCTATCATATATTTCCTTATAAGCCTGTTCTAATCTAAATTGTGATTCCTTAGCATAATCTTCTATGTTATATAGTGGATTTATATTATCAACACTATTAAAATGTTCGGGTAAGTTCGCAGTTTTACTAAATACCAACTCATATGGACAATAATCATGTGCCATAGAGGGTGTTGTATTAAAACCATATGCGAAGTACCGTATCCATACATCCCAGTCAGTTTTGTCAACTGAAATGTATGATCGTAAATATTTATTGAGTGTTCGGTGGCTTCGCTCCACAGTGCCAACAGTTTGGTGATGATGTGCAGTTGAAGTTATCTTTTTACTTTGCAAGTTTTTGCATAAATCTTCAATTATTGAGTTTCTATATTCTGTTCCCATGTCCGAAATGAACGTCTTCATTGGACCGTACTGCAGAATGAAATCTTCAAATATAGCTTTCGCTACTGTTTTTGCACTTTTGTCTTTTATGGGTATTATTACAAGGTATTTAGTTAGATCGCAGATTAAGGTTACTGCGTATTCATTTCCTTGTTCTGATTTTGGGAGTGGACCGATCGTATCCACAATTACCCTGTCGAAAGCCAGTTGCGGCGTTTCAGTTATGATTAATGGAGTTTTTGTGTGCTTTGTTATTTTTGCTTGTTGACACTTATTACATTTTTTTATATATCGTGTCATATTCCTCCAATAGTAATGTAGGAATTTGTCCTATTTAATATATTTATTTGTAGTATTTAAGTTTATTTTAATGTAAAACTATTTATTTGATTATTTTAATAAGATTTAATTGGAAATTAGTCGTCTTTGCTGCTTCGCGTCGTTTCGTCTTTCGTCTTTTTGCAACCGCTTTCGCTCGTCTCTTCGGTTCGACTGCCTCGTCTTTGACTCGTCTTTAGCTCAATTCGCCCGCTCAGCAGAGTTGCCAGACCCAATCCCACAACTCGGCCATCCTAGTATGCATTCGCCTCGAATGCATCCTGGTCGTCTATGTAACAGGGAACCCACGGCTTCATATAGGCAGCGCAAGTCGTAGTTCGCCTAGGACCATCGTTGAACAATGTATCTTTGACCACGTGAAGTTCGATATTTTCTGCCTTGCAATACTTTTTAAACTCGTCAGAAGTAAACGCAGAACCTCTGTCAGAAATAATTTGAACTGGATTTCCAAAATTAAACTTTGTTGTTGTAGTCTTGTGATTACTTCCTTCGTAGATGTCGTTTTCGTCGGGTACAACCAGCAAAATTTTGTAAAGCCATCGATAACTGCAAGAATGTGCTTATACTGCTTGTGAATTGACTCTAAGGGTCCAAGAAAATCGATGTGGAACGTCTGAAAAGGCAGTTCTTCTTTCGGCAGTGGATGCAGTTCTCCTTCTTTTTTACCAAGCTTTCGATTGGAATGCAGCATCTTATTTGGTGTTGTATTTTCTCATCTAATTTTGGGATATAGTACTCCTTTGCAAATTTTTCCTTCGTCTTTTTCACAGAAAAGTGACCTCTTTCGTGAGCATGCTTAATAATTTCCCGTTGCAGAGTAGAGGGAACTACAATTAGTTCTTCATTATCAACCAACTTATAAAGTATGCCAGCTTTCATAAAATAGTTGTTATGAGAAGTTTTCTGAGCAAGGATATCGATTATGGCCTTCAATTGGTCGTCTTGTGCTTGGGCATTCTTTAATTTACTGTGTATGTAATCTTCTGTTATAATCATAACGGGGTAGCGACTAAGCGCATCCGCATGACGTATACGATTTCCTGCACGGTGCTCAACATCAAAATCAAATTCTTGGATCTCAAGAATCCATCGTGCGACTCTAGTGCACACATTTTTTTTATCCATCGTCTTTGCAAACGCATTACAATCGCTTATAACTTTAAAATGCATACCTAGAAGGTAAACTCGGAACTTACGAAATGCTTCAACTACCGCCAAAATCTCTAATTCGTAGCTAGTGAATTTTCTTTCCGCTTCAGTCGTCTTTTTGCTCATGTAGTATACAGGGTGCAATTCTTTATCATCGGGTAACTTTTGTAATAAAATTGCTCCGAAGCCATCAATCGATGCGTCTGTATGTACTTCTGTTTCAAACTTGGGGTTAAATATTTGCAGAACAGGTTTCTGTGTTATCAATTTTTTTAGCAAATTAAAAGATTTTATCTGACTCTCATTGAATCTAAAATTTGCATCGTTTTTTAATAAATCAGTAAGAGGCTTGGCTATAATCGAAAAATCTGCAATGAACTTGCGAAAATAACCAACCAGGCCAAGAAAACTTTGGAGCTGCTTTTGATTCATCGGCATAGGAAATTTGTTTACAGCTTTGGTCTTTGCGTCTGAGATACATATCTTCTGATTCTTTATAGTATGCCCCAAAATCCTATTTCTCTCTTCAAAAAGCAACATTTCTTTAAGTTAATGACTAAACCATATTCTTCACATCGCTTCAAAACATTTCTCAGATTGGAGACGGCTTCCTCTTCAGTTTTACCAGGGATTATAATGTCGTCGACGTATGGGATAGCCGTACCAGCACGGGTTAAATCACGAAAAATGGCATTAACGTGTCTCTGAAATACCCCAGGGGTTTTCGTCAATCCAAAAGGAACTTTTAAAAACTGGTACTGTCCGTTGTGTGTAACGAACGAGGTGAATCTCCGACTCTCTTTTTCAACATCTACATGGAAAAATCCATTCTTTAAATCGATTGTGCTGAAAACCGTTGCTTCTTGTAGCCGATCCAATTGATCTTCAATCAGGGGTAATGGAAAATGGTCTTTTACTATTACCTTGTTTATTCTTCTGTAGTCAATGCACAGACGTGGAGTGCCATCGCGTTTTTTTACTAATACGACCGGACTGCTGAATTCAGACTCGGATTGTTCTATTATTGTGTCTTTCAGCCACTGATCGACTTGGTCATCGATTATGCACCGTTCAGCAAAAGCGAATCTGCGTGGTCTCGAATAAATTGGACTATCGTCTTTTAAAACAATACGCATTTCAACATTTGTCGATTTTAACTTTTCCGGCTTATAGTTTTTGATAAGTTCGTTCACTTCGCACTTTGTACTCGATTTCGATGCATTTGAGTCAATGTCAATTTCGTCGTTTTCGACCTTTATTCTCATTACCGATCTTAATTCCGTTTCATCATTATATTTCCCGATTTGTACGCCATCGCGATTGATTTTTATTTCGGCTTGCTTACAAAAGTCTTCTCCCAAAATCACTTCATCATCTAGGAATTCAGATGATACCACTAAAAAAACCAAATCAAACTGTTCTTGGCTTACGCAAAGCCTTCCCGTAAACGAACCGATAGGTACAACTCTCTTTTTATCTCCGAAACCGTATAGAACTTTATCAACTTTAGCGAGCTTAGGTTTTTTCAAACGATTATAAATTGTTTCCGTTACGATATTATATTTGCTACCAGTATCAAGCAAGGGTATACACTTTTCATTGTTGATTGATACTTCTTTACACATAAACATATGATCAGCTGATATTTTATTAGTATTACTAACATCTGTGCTATTTTCAGGCCTTTTATTTGGACAGTCTTTTGCTATGTGACCAAAATTATTGCAACCAAAACACTTTTTTCCTTTACTCTTATTGTCACAATTCTCGGATATATGTCCTTTTTGCCCACAGTTATAGCATTTTATACCACTTTCTTTATTTTCGTATTTCATTACACTTTATTTTTTTGATTTGAACGTTCTTAGACTCACTTTTTTGATTACTTGACTTTTCCCGCATTTTTTCATAACATTTTATTTTCTCTTTAAACTCTTTTAGGTTATTAGCATTGTACAATATTGCTTTGTTCATACTCAAGTCATTAATTCCGTCAATTAAATACTGCATAAGACCACTGTTCTCTATATTACCCCGTGATGCCATCTCTTTCATTTTCAACAAATATTCTTGAACACTTTCACCTTTCTTTATTTTCCGTTCTGTCAATTGTTTATGTAACTCCGCGCTATTTATTACTGTTTTAAATTCATTTAAAAGTGATTCTTTCAATGTCGACCAATTTTTAATTCCGCGATCACTCAGAATAAACATTTTAGCAAGTCCTTTAATAGCTCTTTTAGCAAAAACAAATTTTTGTAAACTATCCCATTGCATCAAGTCAGCCATGTCTTCGAAATCCTCAATCCATACTTCAACTGATAAATTTTCATCGCCATGGAAAGGTCGTTAAGAGTCTTCAACGTCCCGAAAACTCAAAGCGAACCTCGGTGGTGGCAAGTTGACACTCACTGCACCTTGCGTATCAATATTGTTGGCCACGACTGTAGAGTTTGCCCTATTCGTTTTGTTTCGCATATTTTCATATTTGCATATTGTTGCAGCTGTTCTAAAATTCGTTTCGTCGCTCACTACTGACAACATTTCGTCTTCGTCTTGCATATTGCCTACATCTCCATCTCTTTCGCACTCATCGTCGTCATCTTCGTTTTGATCATTCTCTGTGTCAAGGTCAGCTAGCAAATTTACAGCTTGCAAATTGCGAAATAAATGGGAAGTTTGATTCGATTTATCATGCGATAAACCCAAAACGTTACAAATAATCACTAAATCGTTATTTGTTAAATTCTTTTCCACATAAGACACTTTACTTTTATATAAATCGCTGTTGCAATCAAAACAAAACCCTTCAAACTTTCTTAGTCTTTGGCGATTTGCACGATCGCCTTCTTCTTCGTATATAAACTTGTGAAACAATGTAATATTAGATTTCTTTTCAGTTTTCAGTGCCTCTTGCACATTCACAAACATTCACACACACTAATATTGTACATACAAATATGTATATGTATATATACGTCGTTTGCCACGTCACCAGATAACTGTGGTATTCAAACACTTTCGCGTCGTTCGTTAAAAACTTTTTCACCGTTTCTTTGCCGCTTTTTCGTCGTTAGCCGCCAATTTTTCGTCGTTTGATGCTAATTCTTATTCGTTTTCGCGCTGTTTTTTTTTCTGGTCGTTTGATTCCACTGTTGCGTCGTTTTGTGTATGTTTGTCTCATTCTCACTCACTGATCTTACTTTTTTACTTCTTTATAAGTTGAGCCATGCCTTCTTTGTAGGTTGAGTCATGCCTATTTTGTAGGTTGAGCCCCATATTTGTAGGAATTTGTCCTATTTAATATATTTATTTGTAGTATTTAAGTTTATTTTAATGTAAAACTATTTATTTGATTATTTTAATGAGATTTAGTTGGAAATTAGTCGTCTTTGCTGCTTCGCGTCGTTTCGTCTTTCGTCTTTTTGCAACCGCTTTCGCTCGTCTCTTCGGTTCGACTGCCTCGTCTTTGACTCGTCTTTAGCTCAATTCGCCCCGCTCAGCAGAGTTGCCAGACCCAATCCCACAGTAATGCTTTTTATTTTGGCCATAGTTCTTAATATTCCAGTATGACCTCCTTGTATGGGGTCATCGTGGAACGTAAACAGTAAACAGTTTATTTGATAATAGGGTCACCGGTTTGACCCTAGCGCTACTCTTAATGATTGTAAAATTTTATTGCCCATATTTTTAAAAGATTCTATTGAGATAGTTTCAAAGATCTTTTCGCTCGGTGCCACTTTGACTTGACTTATGTTGAGTATACCGGCTTCTTTTTCGAGCCTTTGAAAAAATTGACCTAAGTCGAGAATTCCATTGGTGTACATATCGCAAATGTCAATTCTTGCTATAACTTTCTTGCCATGTTTGAATGTGGTTAAAGAATCAGTTATTCGCAAGGTCACTACTTTTTGTACTTCGTCGTTTACAATGACGTCATACACATTGGGCTTAGAAGCATTAAGAGATTGCTTTTGCAACTCTTTTATATTATTTTCTTTTTCTTTTCCTGCGCAGGAATTTGACTGTTTACTTTGATTTCTGGTAGTGACTCTCAGAATTTTGTGGCTGGTTGGTATATTTTGTAAGTCCTGTATAGTTATTCACGATAGCGCGCCGGCTACGAAATTATCTTTTCCTTTAGATATTCTACCGTAAAATTATATTCCTTTAATTCAAGTCGCATTCTGGTTAGCTTGGAACTTGGGTTTGCCATTGAAAACAAATAAGTTAATGCTCTGTGATCTGTTTTGACAGTAAAATGTCTACCATAAATGTATGGTCTGAAATGCGTGATTGCCCAGTGAATTGCAGCTAACTCTTGTTCAGTTGTACTCTTATTACTCTCACCATTGGTGAAAGATCTAGACGCGTATGCTACTGGAAGCTCCACATGCACATTTATTTGCGTCTGTGACTATGCAAAATTCTTTGCTAAAATCTGGGTACTGTAACAGAGTTGGGTTCATTAATGCTGATTTTAAATGCTCGAACGCATTTTGACAATCACTTGTCCATTCGAATTTTACATTTTTCTTACATAATCTTGTTATGTGACGAGAATATTCGGCGAAATTTTGTATAAATCTTCGATAATAATTGCAAAATGCAATGAATCTTCTAGCGCTATCCGCATCATATGGGACTGGATAATTTTGAATGACATCATACTTTGTGTCATCAGGCAAGATTCCTTTATCTGTGCATTTATGTCCCAAAAAGATGACTTCATGCATAAAGAATGAACATTTTTCAGGATGTAACTTAAGGTTGTGTTGTCTACACTTCTCAAAAACATCTGTTAGATTATTGAGCATATGTTTTTCGGAACAACCTATGAGTATTAAGTCATCCATGTAAAGGAATGCTTGCGAAGGTTCAAGGCCAGTGAATGCTAAAGTCATCATTCTCTGGAACGAATTTGGCGCTATTTTTAAACCGAATGGTAATCGCGTGAAGCGATATGAGCCATTATATGTGGAAAAGGATGTTATGTCTCGTGACTCTTCTTCGAGTTCAATTTGATGAAAACCTGACATTAGGTCGAGGCATGAAAAATACTTTGCTCTACCTAGTTGATCTAAAATGTCATCAATTCCTAGGTAACGGAAATTTATCGGACAACAATTTTTTTTTAATTTGACGATAGTCAATTACTAATCGCCATTTTTTATTTTCCGAATTTGGTAATGATTTTTTCGGTACTAATAAAAGTGGGCTATTGTAAGGTGATACAGAGAGCTCGACTATTTCGTATTTGGACTTGTTTTTGTATTTCGTCTTTCTGACTATGAGGATTTCTATAATTTTTGATATATATTGGTTCATCGTCCACCAGTCTTAATTTTTGTTTATAAAAGTTATTTGTTGTTATCGATTCGGTTTCTAGTCCGAATACATCACTATATTTCTTGCGCAACTTCGTAAGTTGGCTGTGAAATTGTGGGGGAAAATTTTTTGATAACGTAGTTAGTACTGCGTTTTCACGCTGTTCTTTATTTGCTTCTATTATTTCGTAGCCGGAAAGCGGTTCATATTTCAAACTTGATATGTTTACTATTTGGTCTACGTCTGTAGTGTTTAGCAATCGTATGACTGCGTTTTGGGGGTTAGTTATGGTATTTGCTAAATAAATACCATGCTGAATTGTCGGTTATTTCCTTGGGATCAATACACTGTCTTCTTGTGAACTTATTTCGATTTTTCGGTCAACTTGGGATCTTGCTGGCAATACTATTGAATTGTTACCAGAACTGTACGATATTGGTACATATATTGGATATTTTAGGTTGTTTGGTCTAATTATTAACCAGTCTTCGGACGGATTGAAATCTAATTGACAGTTGTATTTCCTTATGAAATCGATTCCTAGTATTCCATCACATGGAATAGCGAATTGGTTATTTACGACGTGAAAGTCGTGTGGGATTATATATTTTGAAAATTGGATTTTAACAGATGTAAGCCCTATGGGTTTAGTTACTTCTTGACTGATTCCCTGTATGTTTATAATTTTATTGGTTTGAATATTTTGAAGATTATCGGAATTTCCTTTTACAATAGCTATTTCCGCTCCCGCCTCATTCGTGAAGGTAACAAACGTATTTTGATTTAAACTGATGGCGTGAATCTTATTACTCTTTACTGCTGAGTATCTAAAGGTGCCTGGGAGTTTCCCGAAGCATTCTGGGCTACCATAACATTGTTATTGGTATAACCGTTTTGTCGGTTATTTCCTCGGTTACCTCTATTATTCTTGTCGTAACCTCTGTTGTTTCCTCTGTTATTATTATTCCTGTTTTGCTGGTATTTTGGCCGTTATTGTTGTTATTATAGTTATTATAATAACCACGACCATTGCCGCTAGCGCGATAATTATATTTGTTATTATAATTACCACGGTTTCTTTGGGCATAATAGATGGCATTATTTTGGAAGCTATCTGTGGATCCCGACTCTACTGAAATAGTGGTAAATCTAGTGATTGCTTCTTTAGCTGATTGAAAGTGTCCTGATTCCATTAATAATTGGACTCTTGGACTTTTGGTATGACCTACCATAGCATTTCCTGTCACTTTGGTAGTATATTTTACTGCTTCCTCACTTGGAAGACCATCGGACATATATGCGCTTTTAAGGGCGTCAGTCAACTCAGTAATTTCGTTTGTGTATGAAACACAGTTATTGGGATTTCTCTGCAGATTTTTAATTTTTGCTGTTAAAAGATCTACTGGGTAAACACTTGAAGATTGTTGATAGTCTTTGTATTACTTCATCACTCGTTTTTTCTGGCTTAGGCTGATAACCGCTTGACCTTTTAATTTTGATTTTATTAGTTGGATGGCTACCGCTTCGTGCGGTTCTTTTATGGTGTCAAGAACGCGAAGCGCTCCAATGAAACCTGGTAGACTTTTAATATCACCATCGAAGTATGGTATCAGCTTGGTAGCTGTATTTATGAATTCTACCCTCGTTTGTGTCATTGTGCTTTCTTTTGGAATGGCTGGTTTGTTATGACTTATTATTGATTGATCAGAGCTCACTGATAGTTCCTCTTGACCTATCTCTTCATCAGCCATTGGTTTCGTTACTTCTTCCAGTGATATTGAACTTTCCAAATCAATTGTTTGTTTATATTCAATATTGTATCTTTTCAATACGGACTTTGCCTTTTGTTTGCATTCATCATAGAATGCATCTGCGGCTGTTTTTCGTCCTTCGTCTTTCGCACTTAGTTTACTGTAGTGTTCTCTTAACACTGCTCTGATATTTTTTAAACTCTCTATTATTATTTTCGAGTGTTTTTCTATTGTACTTTGGGATGTTTCCCTATTCTGCGAGAGGCATTTACAAGATTTATTTAATTCTTGTGCATGTATTCTAGCTTCTCTTATTATATCATCCCAAGTAATCATATTTTGTTAATAGAAAAAATTTACACTCTCTTTTTTTTAATTCCGTGAAAGATCGATTGTCTCTATGGGTTCTTCAAACAGTTTATGTACCCAGGTGGGTGAAATTCTATTTTTTCGCTTTAGGCGATTATATGCTTCTACTATGGATCTTTCTATCAAGTGGGCTATCCTTGATTTGAATTTTCTGTTATTCACAATCCAGTATTTAATTTCCTTATATTTTGGATTGGTTTCACCTCTGTTGAAGAGGAAATCTAATAATGGAGCATATTTGTTCAAATATTTAAGTTCTACTCGATCCATTTGTATATTATATCTAGGCCATCTGCTCTACTCTTATATTTTTCTTGATTTTTGCTTTATTTTCGCAACAACTTATTATTGTTGAGCTTCATCCATCAGGTAGAAGCGAAATGTGCCTGTTGAGTTGGAAAAACAGCATATATTTGGTACAGTGACAATAAAATTCATCTGTACCATTGCACTTCCTTTAACTGGGAATTCTTCTCCCGTTAAATCGAAGTATGCTAATCTTATCTGTACTAGGTTTATCGAACTTTGTGCCGATTTAATATTATCCCTATTAAAAACATCAACTAAATCCGCTGCAATGTTGGGATTCCTATTTACTATCTTCCTAAAATAATTGTCTAACGTACTCATTTTAATCAACCAATATATATTTTATTCAGCTTAAAAATTTGTTTTTTTTTTTTTATTTGGAAATTGATATATATATTTTTTCTTTTGATAATAATTTTTCTGAAATGCACTTTTATTATAATTGTTGCATATGTTATTTAGATCTTATCAAGATCATTAGCATGGCTTAAGGCTCTTTTTGTTACACATTTATTGTGTAGTTTGTATGCTTTAAATAACACATATGCGCTCATTATTATTACAATTACTAAAAAAAGTGCATTTGTTGGTTTTAAATCTACATTCGATGACTCTATTTTATTAATAACGTTAGCAGTGGAGTCCAGTGTCTTGGTATCTATTAACCCCGTATTGGGTTCATTTAATATGTCATCAAACTTGCTTATTCTATTATCAAACATTCAAATTTTAAAATTGTTTCTCTTTTTTTTTTATTTCTTTTCTTAATAATTTTGAATTTTTCTTTGTTCTTGCTTTATTTAGAGATAGTTTTTATACCCTTGCAAAAAGTATATTAATTTTGGTCAAAAGTGTGCAACGCATAGAAGGAAGCATCTCCGACCATATAAAGTATATATATTCTTGATCAGCATGACGAGACGAGTTCAAATCGCCATGTCCGTCCGTCCGTCCGTCCGTCCGTCCGTCCGTCCATCCGTCTGTGCGAATGCGTTTTACTCAGCCGTCTTAAGAGCTATCTGGCTGGGGGTTTTTCATTACCCGGGAAAAATAAAGTATGAAAACCATCAGGATCGGACCACTATATCATATAGCTCTGGAAAAACAAGAAGAAACATTTTCATAAATTTTAATTTTGTAAATTATGAAATTTACATATGTGATGACAAGGTACAGTCAATATAATAATCGACTCTGCTCCCAGCTCTGCCGGCAGCGCTGCTTGTTGTCTACTACGTCTTTCGTCATCAACAGAGTACATGCATATACACACATAGACGCAACGCTACATGAACTGTATGTGTATGCGTGCGTTGCTTTGCTTTGGGAATGAGAGAAGAAGAAGAACAAATTGTAAAATAGAGAGTAAAATTGTTTTGTTTGTATATAGATGAATTGATTTGCAGAAAACAAATTTTGAACATGTAAAATTATTATTACCAAGGACAGCAAGGGTATATAAACTGCGGTAATAGCCGATGTTAGCTTCTTTGATATTTTTTTTTGAAATCAATTTATAAATAATTTTTCTTTTCGGGTTACTCTAAGTGAAATCGGGAGTAATAATTAAATTTATCACTAGGGACTACTCTTGAAATCTGCGTTCTGTTACAATTTTTTTTTTTTTGCTTAGTAACGGGAAATCGAAATTTACATAGGTACACTCATAAATTGGTAGTCTCTTTCTTTTAAGCGGTTGGGTTGGAGTCTCTTGCCTCTAAATCCCATAGTTCCATTCTCTAAAAATAATCATCTTAATTTCTTTTTTGAGTTGCACCTACATAAATGAATTTAAAAAAAGAGATTTGTTACCTATTGTAATATAGTCTATTGCTATGCCAATTATGATATGTTGGGGTTGGCTGATTAAACCTCTAATGTTCTCACCAATGTCCTAACCACTCACAATTCAGCTGGTATGGGCTATACTATAAGAAATAACAAAACTGGACTGACTTGTATACATACTATCTACGATAATACTAGCGGTTGCATTATCCAAGGATGATGTTTCAGCCATGTGTCACAATCATATTTCCAGGTGATACGCATCCTATAGCAAAGAAAGAGATACAGAGTCTAGACTACCACCACGCCTTCGTTTACTCAACACTTTTCAAACCAGAGTCTAGCTCTCAGTCACTCGCCAAAAGTTAGTTGTTTCTGCTGTTTTGACTGTTCTTGTTAGACTTGAGTTCATGTTGGCAGTTAGCTTTAAAATATCTGAAACAATTTGTAAGCTATTTGAATATCCGGACCAGATCTCTGAGCATTGCCGGAGACGGTTATTCCAATGTTATTTAACTTTCACGACTTTAAACTGTTGATAGTATAGAATATAAGATTAGAATGCATAAAGAAATTAAAAGAAGAAAAGGGGTCAATCAACCAAATAAATTATCTACCTCAAAAAAAAACTTAACGAGATAAATTTCTAATTCGAATAGGCCCCTCCGTCGGGCACAAAAATTACTGTAACGTACAAAGCCTCAATGCTGTTGATGGGCAACTAAATATCCATAAATATTAAACCACAAATACCAACCATTGAATCGGCAACTATACGTTATTGTGTGAGGCCTATCTTGATGTTAACACAATTCATCTGCGGGACTCTTAATGCGGCTAGCATGACAATCGGCTGGAGTGGTTCTTTGATGAATGTGTTTCACCCACTCTCACGTCAACAACTTTAAATAAAGTCCCTGTGCTGAAACTCGAAATAGAATAGAGAGAAAAGAATAGAAGAAAATAGTCCTAGTGTTGGCTGCATAGGTGTATTTACAGCCGCGCTCTCTACCCACCCTACCATGATTTTCTTTTCAGCGCTAGTGGAAAATCCCAAAGAAAACGTCCTTATTCACATTAGATTGCCCAAAAAGAAAAATTGGAAAATTACCTCATTATAAATATCATTATTATTCACTTAAATTAAATTTTCCACAATCATTCGTTTCTTAAAATCTAATATTTCATTCAGTAGTATCTCTGAGAACAAAATTAACTCATAAAAAAAAACACAAAACCATTCTATAATATATAAGAAAATTTACAATTTCATAAATGATCAACATATTAATTTGTAATTTCTAAAAAAAAATATAGCTCGAAACTTTACCGCATAACGATTCATATTCAAAGATTAATAAATCCAAAATCAAAAAAAAATATTCTAAACACTCGGCATCATTTTATGAACATTTTTTTCAAACTTTAAACCACTGTGCAAAGGCAAAACGTCGGCAGAGGCAGAGGCAGAGGCAACCCGTTGGCAGACGCTAAACTGGGCGTAGCGTGAAGTGAAACGTCGACAGAGGCAGAGGTAACCAGAGGCAGAAGCTGGACGCGGCAAGAGACAAAACGTTAGAAGAGGACAGACAACCTGCTGGCAGAAATTAAACGAAGACTTCGTGGGACAGATGCGGACTTGGGTAAATTTTTTGGGGACTATATGTAGATAGTTCTAACCTTAATTGAATTTACTAAAACTAACCTTAGCATTTATTATTGGTATTGAACAAAAGAAAATATTTTAATATGGAGCTTGACGAGGTTATGGCAATGCGAGTCGCAGATCTGCGAAATAAGTTGGCCGAATTGAACCTAAGCACAGTGGGAAGAAAACGTGATCTACAGAATAGACTTCTTACTCATTACGATATTCAACACAAAGATGAAGAAGAAGTAGAGGCGAATTGCCCACAAACAATTTTAGTCGATCTTGGTACACCTTAAAAGATGTTGAGGGCAGTGTATCCTATTTTTCCGGCTCAGGTAGTCCCGACATTGATTTGTGGGTACAAGAGATAGAAGAGTGTGCTATTACAGTACAATGGGACAAGTTACAGACCTTTATAAACGCCAAACAGTTGTTAGCTGCAGCAGCTAAATCATTCATTCGGAGTCAACTTGGTATAAACAATAGGGAGATATTAAAAGCAGCACTGCGCAAAGAATTTGGTTCGAAACGATCAGCAGATGTGATTCATAGAATATTATCGCAACGTTCTCAGAAAAGAGAGGAGACTTTACGTGAATATTTGTATGCTTTAATGGAAATTGCCAAACCAGTGAGTTTGGACGATGGGAGCTTGATAGAATACTTTGTAAAGGGCATTCCAGACTCACAAGTAAATAAAGCTATTATATTTCAAGCCAGGAATCTAGAAGAACTGAAGTTTCAAATAGAAACGTATCAGAAAGTTCGTGCTTCACACAAGTCGTTAAATAAGTTTGAGGCTCAGTCAGGAGGAACGATTAATCAGAGTAAAATAATTGATACATCTAAGAATCGGAAATGTTATTGCACATATCAGACGAGACTGTCCAAAGAACGATCAAAAGTGTTTCAAATGTGGTAAAGTTGGACATCGAATGGCACAGTGCAAACTATAAAATCCAATTAAATACGAGAGAAATACAAACGTGGTAGAAAATGAAGATGTAGTAATACAGCCGTCAAGCGAATTTACTCAGTCAGGGTTTGAACTTAAAGACATCGTATATTCTAACGTTATATTTAAAGGACTCAATCTACGAGGCGCTGGTTTATGTCTTATGCGAAGAAATATTTATTTTATGATTGGATCGAAACCGTTATTAGGCGGAGCTAGACACTTAACAGGAATTGGCGACAGTAAAGTGTTGACTTTCGGTAGTTTTATAATACCATTGAACCAGTGGATGGTTTAGTTATAAACATAGAATTCCATGTAGTGCCAGATCAGGAAATAAGTTTTGATGCTATACTGGGTCAAACGATATTGAACACTGTCAATATAAATGTAACAGCAAATGGATCTAAGTTTGCTATGCGCAACGATATAGAAGTTTGTCGCACCCATAGTCTTTGGCATAGAGAACAAAATGAGTCAGATATTCAGTGGGCAGGAGAGATTGGAAATATCTTCATCACAAATATTGAAGACAGGGATAAGAGTCTAGACATAAATCTTTCGCATTAGAGCCATTTGATAAAAGGGGAAGTAGAGAAATTAATTCGAAACTACCAGCCAAAAAGAAATGCAAACGCACCAGTAAGCATGAAATTTATATTGAGCGACGAAATACCAGTGTATCAGCACCCAAGACGTTTAGCCCTTTGTGATCAGGAAATCGTTAATAAACAAATTCAAGAATGGCTAGCAGAGAAAATAATTAAAACTAGTACTTCTGAGTACGCGTCTCCAGTTGTCTTAGCCTCGAAAAAGAGTGGTCAGAAGCGTTTATGCTGTGACTACAGGAAATTAAACGAAAAGATTTCTCGTGATAACTTTCCCATGGCTCATATGGACAGCGTTTTAGAAAAGTTACAAGGTGCCAATATGTTTTCAACTTTAGACTTAACAAACGGATTTTTCCATGTACCGGTAGGAGAAAGCTCTCAGAAATACACTTCTTTTGTGACTTAGAGTGGACAATATGAATTCCTGTATGTTCCTTTCGGTAATTTAAATTCACCAGCTGTATTTACAAGATTCATAATGGTTGTGTTAGGAGATTTGATTAAAGCAAGCGATTGTGTAGTCTACATAGACGACATCATCATTCCAAGTACAGGTATCGATGATGGTTTGGCCAAGCTAAAACGCGTACTAGACGTGTCAGTCAAATTTTTTTTCAAAAATTCTTAGAAATTGTTGAGATTTAAATAAATAAATGAACATTTAAAGGGTGTGTTTTATATGCTCCTAAAGATAATACCAAACAAATTGTTATTCCATGGTTTTTTCCCCAAAAATGTTTATTTATTTATTGGAACATTTTACTTTTTTTAATTTGTATTTTATTAAAATTAGTGAATAGAAACATCTTGTCATCACTTATATATGTATACATCTATAATGAATTTCTCCGCTGTAGTACAATTCAATTTTAATATATTAAAGATGAATAAGAAGCAAATGATCTGCCAAGAAACTATTGAATCATTTTATATAAAGTTTAATTAATAGAAAAAGTGCCCTTGGGCACCATCAGAATTACGGCAAAGGGCTTCGCCTCAAGTAGGCTAATCCCCAGTTTTGATTAACGTCAAAATGGTTGAAAATTCACGAAAATTGCCAAATTTTATTCAATTTAAGCAACCATTGCTTGAAGTTCTCATTCGACCTACTGGAGCTACACGTTACTTGCTCAGTATATTTTATAGTTTCAATTCGAGCACAACCAAAAATTTCTCTACTCTCGAATTGACCACAAAATTTATTTTATTTTTTAGAAATATTTTTTTTTTTGTGAAATTGTTAAGATCTTTAGGGCTACATTAGAAAAAATGGCTTATGTTCCACTTCGCGGATTTATGCCCATCCTGATGCGCACGGTCGTCCCAATGATCGGACGTGCCCTTAGCCAGCAGGGAAGTCAGACCAAGATGAAGGACGAAGTACGTAAGGGATTAATTGCTGCCCGACAGTTCGCCCAGTTGGATAATTACAAAGCCAAGGTGATAAATCATATTGCTATTGAGCAATTTTGATAGAAACAACATATTATTTTCTTCATATTTCAGATGCACGCTCTGCGTCGTTTTTTTATACCATACACCCATAGGGTGAAATGGTATATTAAAGTCGCCAAAATGTATGTAACAGGCAGAAGGAAGCATCTCCGACCCCACAAAGTATAAATATTCTTGATCAGGATCAACAACCGAGTCGATCTAGCCATGTCCGTCCGTCCGTCCATCCGCCCGTCCGTCCGTCCATCCGTCCGTCCGTCCGTCTGTCCGTATGAACACCTAGATCTCGGAGACTGTAAGAGCTAGAGCCACCAAATTCGGTATGTAGACTCGTGTAGTATGTAGAGTGATCAAGTTTATTTCAAATTTTTGCCACGCCCCGTTCCGCCTCCGCAATTTAAATAAAGCGTTTATCTCAAAAACTATTCTAGCTAGAGACACAATATTTGGTATGTATATTCGCTTAGTAAATGCACACATTTTGTATTTATAAAAATTTTGCACGCCCTTTTCCGACCCCTAAATTTAAAAAACTTGATCTCCCATATTTTTTTACCTTATTCGATTAAATTTGGCACACTTAAATTTAATACTAATTAGCAAAATACCAAATTTGATCAAAATCGGACAAAAAACAGTCGAGGGTGCTCGTATGATTGAGTTAGCGAGATACTAAGATATGCTTGTAAGAAGTATGTGAAAATGCATTTGTTTAATAAAGTTAAAAAATCTGCTTTACTGGTGTATGGTATACCTAAGTCGGCGAGACGACTTACTTCATTTTTTTTTAACTTTCAAGTTTAATATCGTAAATTGATATTAAAACAGGCGTTTCCATTGCCAATCAAAATTGCATATATGTGAAGAAAAAATTTTCTATATTAACATATCGCGGAATTGGCTGTAATAATTGTATGAATTTCACATGGAAGAAGACTTTTCAATAATCCTCATTTAAAACAGGGCTGAAAATGTTTCAAAGCATCTTATCCATAATTCAAAATATAAATGTGTAACTAAATTGTGCGTTCTCGTTTCTTTGATTTTCTAGATAGTCCTTTTTATTTTTATACCCTTGCAAAAAGGGTATATTAATTTTGGTCAAAAGTGTGCATCGCATAGAAGGAAGCATCTCCGACCATATAACGTATATATATTCTTGATCAGCACGACGAGACGAGTTCAAATCGCCATGTCCGTCCTTCCGTCCGTCCGTCCGTCCGTCTGGATCAACGCAAACTCCTCCTAGACCGAAAGAGCTACAGAGCTAAAATTTGTATGCATGTAGGCTTGTATATACTGCAGGCGTTGTATATCTCGGATTCAGCCGGATCGGATCACTATATCATATAGCTCCCATACAAATGGCAAAGTCACGAACAGTGACTTTTCTTAATAACTTCGTTATTTTCTGAGCTATTATCGTGAAATTTAATATAGTTAAGTTAATTACATATATAAACGACTATGCCAAATTTGATCAAGATCGGGTTACTATATCATATAGCTCCCATAGGAACGACCTTTCGAAAACAGTGACGTTTGTCAATAACTTCGTTACTGTTGACGCGATTGCTCTTAAATTAAACATTTGTTAGTTTAATATATCTGTTAATGACTGTGCCGAATTTGATAAAGATCGGGTAGCTATATCATATAGCTCCCATAGGAACGATCGGTGGAAAACAGTGACTGATTAATATCTTCGTTATTTCCTATGGTAAGATTGTAGGCCGTTCTTTCGGACACATTAGCCCTTTTAGATTAAACGTTTTTCCACTTTGATGTGGCTATAGGTAAGGAAAAACTTACCAAAAAAGTTGCAAGGGTATACAAACTTTGACGCGGTCGAAGTTAGCCCCGGCCCTCTGGTTATTTTTATACCCTTGTGTAAACACCTAATTATTGGGTAAAAGTGATAACGATTAGTTTGTATTTTTCGGATTTAATCTTACGTTTTCTGCGCAGAGACAACTTGCTCGTTGCGTCGCCGGAAGAGAAGAGAGAGCTGTCTCCCACCTATCGATGACTTATCGCTAACAATCGATACTTAGTACTAACAATCGATACTTATTACTAACAATCGATACTTATCACAACAATCGATATATGAGCATTTAACAGACTTTGTAAATAATTGGAATCTTACAACTCGGCCGTCCTGACGAGGAATCGACCTCGATTCCAATTGGTAACAACGAAGGGGGGTAAATAAGAATCTTAAGTGGCTGGTGTCGCCTTCATACGGAAGCGCTGGTAGCGTTCCAGTAGGGGCTTCAGTTCGGCCACCGTCCGAGCTGAGTACAGCATGCCGACTCGAGTAGAGTTGTCCCGCAATCCATCAATGATCAGGTCGACCAGCTCGTTCTCCGGAATCGGAAAATTCATGGCAATCTCCTGCATCTCGATTGCGAATCTTAAACATCCCTCGCCTGCCTTGATGGCGTAGCGCGAGGTGAAACGTCGGCAGAGGCAGGGGCAACCCGTTGGCAGACGCTAAGCTGGGCGTAGCGCGAAGTGAAACGTCGACAGAGGCAGAGGTAACCAGAGGCAGAAGCTGGACGCGGCAAGAGACAAAACGTTAGAAGAGGACAGACAACCTGCTGGCAGAAATTAAACGAAGACTTCGTGGGACAGATGCGGACTTGGGTAAATTTTTTGGGGACTATATGTAGATAGTTCTAACCTTAATTGAATTTACTAAAACTAACCTTAGCATTTATTATTGGTATTGAACAAAAGAAAATATTTTAATATGGAGCTTGACGAGGTTATGGCAATGCGAGTCGCAGATCTGCGAAATAAGTTGGCCGAATTGAACCTAAGCACAGTGGGAAGAAAACGTGATCTACAAAATAGACTTCTTACTCATTACGATATTCAACACAAAGATAGCGATGAAGAAGAAGTAGAGGCGAATTGCCCACAAACAATTTTAGTCGATCTTGGTACACCTTAAAAGATGTTGGGGGCAGTGTATCCTATTTTTCCGGCTCAGGTAGTCCCGACATTGATTTGTGGGTACAAGAGATAGAAGAGTGTGCTATTACAGTACAATGGGACAAGTTACAGACCTTTATAAACGCCAAACAGTTGTTAGCTGCAGCAGCTAAATCATTCATTCGGAGTCAACTTGGTATAAACAATAGGGAGATATTTAAAGCAGCACTGCGCAAAGAATTTGGTTCGAAACGATCAGCAGATGTGATTCATAGAATATTATCGCAACGTTCTCAGAAAAGAGAGGAGACTTTACGTGAATATTTGTATGCTTTAATGGAAATTGCCAAACCAGTGAGTTTGGACGATGGGAGCTTGATAGAATACTTTGTAAAGGGCATTCCAGACTCACAAGTAAATAAAGCTATTATATTTCAAGCCAGGAATCTAGAAGAACTGAAGTTTCAAATAGAAACGTATCAGAAAGTTCGTGCTTCACACAAGTCGTTAAATAAGTTTGAGGCTCAGTCAGGAGGAAAGATTAATCAGAGTAAAATAATTGATACATCTAAGAATCGGAAATGTTATTGCACATATCAGACGAGACTGTCCAAAGAACGATCAAAAGTGTTTCAAATGTGGTAAAGTTGGACATCGAATGGCACAGTGCAAACTATAAAATCCAATTAAATACGAGAGAAATACAAACGTGGTAGAAAATGAAGATGTAGTAATACAGCCGTCAAGCGAATTTACTCCGTCAGGGTTAGAACTTAAAGACATCGTATATTCTAACGTTATATTTAAAGGACTCGTAGATACTGGCGCTGGTTTATGTCTTATGCGAAGAAATATTTATTTTAATATTTATTTCAAGCGAATTTACTCCGTCAGGGTTAGAACTTAAAGACATCGTATATTCTAACGTTATATTTAAAGGACTCGTAGATACTGGCGCTGGTTTATGTCTTATGCGAAGAAATATTTATTTTATGATTGGATCGAAACCGTTATTAGGCGGAGCTAGACACTTAACAGGAATTGGCGACAGTAAAGTGTTGACTTTCGGTAGTTTTATAATACCAGTGAACCAGTGGATGGTTTAGTTATGAACATAGAATTCCATGTAGTGCCAGATCAGGAAATAAGTTTTGATGCTATACTGGGTCAAACGATATTGAACACTGTCAATATAAATGTAACAACAAATGGATCTAAGTTTGCTATGCACAACGATATAGAAGTTTGTCGCACCCATAGTATGCCAAAGAGAGAACAAAATGAGTCAGATATTCAGTGGGCAGGAGAGATTGGAAATATCTTCATCACAAATATTGAAGACAGGGATAAGAGTCTAGACATAAATCTTTCGCATTAGAGCCATTTGATAAAAGGGGAAGTAGAGAAATTAATTCGAAACTACCAGCCAAAAAGAAATGCAAACGCACCAGTAAGCATGAAATTTATATTGAGCGACGAAATACCAGTGTATCAGCACCCGAGACGTTTAGCCCTTTGTGATCAGGAAATCATTGATAAACAAATTCAAGAATGGCTAGCAGAGAAAATAATTAAAACTAGTACTTCTGAGTACGCGTCTCCAGTTGTCTTAGCCTCGAAAAAGAGTGGTCAGAAGCGTTTATGCTGTGACTACAGGAAATTAAACGAGAAGATTTTTCGTGATAACTTTCCCATGGCTCATATGGACAGCGTTTTAGAAAAGTTACAAGGTGCCAATATGTTTTCAACTTTAGACTTAACAAACGGATTTTTCCATGTACCGGTAGTAGAATGCTCTCAGAAATACACTTCTTTGTTATGAATTCCTGTATGTTCCTTTCGGTAATTTAAATTCACCAGCTGTATTTACAAGATTCATAATGGTTGTGTTAGGAGATTTGATTAAAGCAAGCGATTGTGTAGTCTACATAGACGACATCATCATTCCAAGTACAGGTATCGATGATGGTTCGGCCAAGCTAAAACGCGTACTAGACGTGTCAGGCAAATTTTTTTCAAAAATTCCTAGAAATTGTTGAGATTTAAATAAATAAATGAACATTTAAAGGGTGTGTTTTATATGCTCCTAAAGATAATACCAAACAAATTGTTATTCCATGGTTTTTTCCCCAAAAATGTTTATTTATTTATTGGAACATTTTACTTTTAATTTGTATTTTATTAAAATTAGTGAATAGAAACATCTTGTCATCACTTATATATGTATATATCTATAATGAATTTCTGCGCTGTAGTACAATTCAATTTTAATATATTAAAGATGAATAAGAAGCAAATGATCTGCCAAGAAACTATTGAATCATTTTATATAAAGTTTAATTAAAAGAAAAAGTGCCCTTGGGCACCATCAGAATTACGGCAAAGGGCTTCGCCTCAAGTAGGCTAATCCCCAGTTTATATTAACGTCAAAAAGGTTGAAAATTCACGAAAATTACCAAATTTTATTCAATTTAAGCACCTACCTTCAATTTCGACCTACTGGAGCTACACGTTACTTGCTCAGTATATTTTATAGTTTCAATTCGAGCACAACCAAAAATTTCTCTACTCTCGAATTGACCACAAAATTTATTTTATTTTTTAGAAATATTTATATTTTTTGTGAAATTGTTAAGATCCTTAGGGCTACATTAGAAAAAATGGCTTATGTTCCACTTCGCGGATTTATGCCCATCCTGATGCGCACGGTCGTCCCAATGATCGGACGTGCCCTTAGCCAGCAGGGAAGTCAGACCAAGATGAAGGAGGAAGTACGTAAGGGATTAATTGCTGCCCGACAGTTCGCCCAGTTGGATAATTACAAAGCCAAGGTGATAAATCATATTGCTATTGAGCAATTTTGATAGAAACAACATATTATTTTCTTCATATTTCAGATGCACGCTCTGCGTCGTTTTTTATACCATACACCCATAGGGTGAAATGGTATATTAAAGTCGCCAAAATGTATGTAACAAGCAGAAGGAAGCATCTCCGACCCCACAAAGTATATATATTCTTGATCAGGATCAACAACCGAGTCGATCTAGCACTGTCCGTCCGTCCGCCAGTCCGTCCGTCCGTCCGTCCGTCCGTCCGTCCGTCCATCCGTCCGTCCGTCCGTCTGTCCGTATGAACACCTAGATCTCGGAGACTGTAAGAGCTAGAGCCACCAAATTCGGTATGTAGACTCGTGTAGTATGTAGAGTGATCAAGTTTATTTCAAATTTTTGCCACGCCCCGTTCCGCCTCCGCAATTTAAATAAAGCGTTTATCTCAAAAACTATTCTAGCTAGAGACACAATATTTGGTATGTATATTCGCTTAGTAAATGCACACATTTTGTATTTATAAAAATTTTGCACGCCCTTTTCCGCCCCCCTAAATTTAAAAAACTTGATTATCTCACATATTTTTTTAGCTTATTCGATTAAATTTGGCACACTTAAATTTAATACTAATATTTAGCAAAATACCAAATTTGATCAAAATTGGACAAAAAACAGTCGAGGGTGCTCGTATGATTGAGTTAGCGAGATACTAAGATATGCTTGTAAGAAGCATGTGAAAATGCATTTGTTTAATGAAGTTAATTAATTTTGGTCAAAAGTGTGCAACGCATAGAAGGAAGCATCTCCGACCATATAAAGTATATATATTCTTGATCAGCACGACGAGACGAGTTCAAATCGCCATGTCCGTCCGTCCGTCCGTCCGTCTGGATCAACGCAAACTCCTCCTAGACCGAAAGAGCTACAGAGCTGAAATTTTGCATGTAGGCTTTTATATACTGCAGGCGTTGTCAGCCGGATCGGATCACTATATCATATAGCTCCCATACAAATGGCAAAGTCACGAACAGTGACTTTTCTAAATAACTTCGTTATTTTCTGAGCTATTATCATGAAATTTAATATTGTTGAGTTAATTACACATATAAACGACTATGCCAAATTTGATCAAGATCGGATAACTATATCATATAGCTCCCATAGGAACGATCTCTCGAAAACAGTGACTTTTGTCAATAACTTCCTTACTTTTGACGCGATTGCTCAAATTAAACATTTGTTAGTTTAATATATCTGTTAATGACTGTGCCAAATTTGATAAGGATCGGGTAACTATATCATATAGCTCCCATAAGAACGATCGGTGGAAAACAGTGACTTTGATCAATATCTTGGCCGTTCTTTCGGAAACATTAGCCCTTTTAGCTTAAACGTTTTTCCACTTTGATGACTATAGGTAAGGAAAAAGTTACCAAAAAAGTTGCAAGGGTACACACACTTTGACGCGGTCGAAGTTAGCCCCGGCCCTCTGGTTTGTGGTTCAGTTCTCTATTCAATTCGCAAAGAAAGTGTTATAAATCTGAAGCAAGGTTGACGAGAGGTTGAAAATGATTAATTACATTTTTATTTCCGTTTTGATTTGATTTTCATTCATGCCACTTCTCTTATCAACTTGTTTTAAGAATTCTGATGTCATTTTCTTTCAGTGTTTATAGCAAATCTCGTTGAGCAGATATCTCTTGAATGGTTGGAGAATTCGTAAAGATATATGTATATATTATGTAGCGTTGATTTAATGATCGTTACTATATTTATTTATTTATTAATATTTGAATTGTTTGATGACAATCGAGTTCAAAATATTGTTAAGATTTAAACATACTTATAGAAATAACACTGGACTACTTATGGACCTTGACGTGCGATTCAGTTGAGAGTCTCTTTGCGAATAATCTATGGCCTCTTTAACAAGCTGTCTCTCAACTTATATAATGAGCCTATGCCCTGACCTCTCTACTACTACTAGAAAGTTCGGCCACTACGTGTTTGTCTCTTCTCTTCTATCACTTTGGATTGCTCTCTCTCAATGCCATTGAACGGTCCCAACAATTTCATATATATATATACATCCGATACAGTTGATGTCCTATTAGGCCCTTCCGCCTGTCCAACTTTCTCTTATTACATATCTTCCATGATTTTTAATCGCCGTTACTTTATAGGGTCCTAAATACTTTCCTTTAAGTTTCAGATTAACGCCATATTGGGTACGCTTAATAGCAACCAAATCATTTATTTTGAATCGTTTTCTCTCTTTTCTCTTTAGATTAGCTGGCTTCTTGTTCTCCTCCTGAATTTGTTTTATATTTTCAACTGCCTCCATTCGTATTTTTTTTCTGTGTTTTGCTAGTTCTTCGATTAGAAGATCATCGAGTAGTTCTTTAAGGTTTACATCCTCTGATCTACGCATGTCAATACCGGTTAGAATTTTAAAAGGAGCTATCTTTGTACTTCTAGGTGCCGTATCGTTGATTTGCTGAACTTTCCCTACGTATTTATACCATGAAGCTGGATTATCTAAACTCATTTTAGCTAGCATTGGAAAAACTATCTTGTGATTCCTTTCAACTTGCCCATTTCCTCGCGGTACTCCGGTGGTAATCAATAAATGCACGATGTCGTGATCTTGGCAATACTTTTTGAAAATGTACGATTTAAAAGTAGCGCCTCTATCAGATATCAATCGTACTGGGTTCCCAAAATTTGTTGCTTGAACTTCTAAACACCGTCTCACTTCATCTACGCCTGTGCTCCTAGTGGGATACAATTAAACGTACTTAGAAAAACTATCTATAATAACCAACAAGTAATTATATCATTTATTTGTAAGTTCCATTGGTCCGATGTGATCAATATGGTAAGAACAAAGTGGTTTGTCACCCTTTTCTATTGAAGTTAGATATCCCTCTCTTTTTCCAGCCTTTGCGTTAATAACAATACACTCCACACAACTATGTACCACACGAATAACCTTATCTCCCAATTCGTGAATATATTGACGGAAAAGTGACCCTGGGTAAGTCCAAGTCTAATAATCTCATGTTTCATTGCCGAAGCCACTTCAATCAATTCACAATTAGGGTCTTTAAAGAGAATCTCGTTCTCTATGTAGAAGTCTTTATAACTTTCCTTTTCGACTAGCGTCCTTACTGCCTTGGTCCACTCATCTTGCAACTGAGCTTCTCTTAATCGATGTTTAATAGTGTCCTCAACAAGCATAAAACATGCATATTAACTCAACGCATCGACGTGCCTCATTTGAGTACCTGATCGATGTACGATAACATAATCAAAATCCTGAAGATACATAGCCCAACGAGCAACTCTCAAAGGAACATCTTTCTTTTTCATGGTCATAGCGCATGCGTTACAATCAGTAACTATTGTGAATCGAGATCCTACGACATAAACACGCCATTTGGTTAGTGCTCCAATTATAGCAAGCACTTCTAAGAATGATACCTTTCTTCGCACAATTTTGTCTTACGACTCATATATTCAACGGGATGAAATGAATTATCCTCTGGATGCTTTTGTAACAAAGCTGCCCCAAATCCGTATTTTGAAGCATCCGCATGTATTTCAGTTTGCAATTTCGGGTTAAACAATTTAAGGACGGGTTCTTTAGTCAACGCAGCTCTTAGTTCTTCGAAAGCGAGTTTGTGTATATCTTTGAATTCAAACTTCGAATCCTTACGCATTAAATCGGACAACGGTTTCGTTTTTCGGTTTTCAATAAACTTTCTAAAATAGGAAGTGATACGACTAATACGCGTTTTAGCTTGGCCAAACCATCATCCGATACCTGTACTTGGAATGATGATGTCGTCCATGTAGACTACACAATCGCTTGCTTTAATCAAATCTCCTAACACAACCATTATGAATCTTGTAAATACAGCTGGTGAATTTGAAATACCGAAAGGAACATACAGGAATTCATAACAAAAGAAGTGTATTTCTGAGAGCATTCTCCTACCGGTACATGGAAAGTTATCACGAAGAATGTTTTCGTTTAATTTCCTGTAGTCACAGCATAACCGCTTCTGACCATTCTTTTTCGAGACTAAGACAACTTGAGACGCGTACTCAGAAGTACTAGTTTTAATAATGTTCTCTGCTAGCCATTCTTGAATTTGTTTATCAACGATTTCCTGATCACAAAGGGCTAAACGTCTCGGGTGCTGATACACTGGTATTTCGTCGCTCAATATAAATTTCATGCTTACTGGTGCGTTTGCATTTCTTTTTGGCTGGTAGTTTCGAATTAATTTCTCTACTTCCCCTTTTATCAAATGGCTCTAATGCGAAAGATTTATGTCTAGACTCTTATCCCTGTCTTCAATATTTGTGATGAAGATATTTCCAATCTCTCCTGCCCACTGAATATCTGACTCATTTTGTTCTCTCTTTGGCATACTATGGGTGCGACAAACTTCTATACCGTTGCGCATAGCAAACTTAGATCCATTTGCTGTTACATTTATATTGACAGTGTTCAATATCGTTTGACCCAGTATAGCATCAAAACTTATTTCCTGATCTGGCACTACATGGAATTCTATGTTCATAACTAAACCATCCACTTTCACTGGTATTATAAAACTACCGAAAGTCAACACTTTACTGTCGCCAATTCCTGTTAAGTGTCTAGCTCCGCCTAATAACGGTTTCGATCCAATCATAAAATAAATATTTCTTCGCAGCGCCAGTATCTACGAGTCCTTTAAATATAACGTTAGAATATAAGATGTCTTTAAGTTCTAACCCTGACGGAGTAAATTCGCTTGACGGCTGTATTACTACATCTTCATTTTCTACCACGTTTGTATTTCTCTCGTATTTAATTGGATTTTATAGTTCGCACTGTGCCATTCGATGTCCAACTTTACCACATTTGAAACACTTTTGATCGTTCTTTGGACAGTCTCGTCTGATATGTGCAATAACATTTCCGATTCTTAGATGTATCAATTATTTTACCCTAATTAATCTTTCCTCCTGACTGAGCCTTAAACTTATTTAACGACTTGTGTGAAGCACGAACTTTCTGATACGTTTTTATTTGAAACTTCAGTTCTTCTAGATTCCTGGCTTGAAATATAATAGCTTTATTTACTTGTGAGTCTGGAATGCCCTTTACAAAGTATTCTATCAAGCTCCCATCGTCCAAACTCACTGGTTTGGCAATTTCCATTAAAGCATACAAATATTCACGTAAAGTCTCCTCTCTTTTCTGAGAACGTTGCGATAATACCAACAAATCAATGTCGGGACTACCTGAGCCGGAAAAATAGGATACACTGCCCTCAACATCTTTTAAGGTGTACCAAGATCGACTAAAATTGTTTGTCGGCAATTCGCGTCTACTTCTTCTTCCTCGCTATCTTTGTCTTGAATATCGTAATGAGTAAGAAGTCTATTCTGTAGATCACGTTTTCTTCCCACTGTGCTTAGGTTCAATTCGGCCAACTTATTTCGCAGATCTGCGACTCGCAATGCCATAACCTCGTCAAGCTCCATATTAAAATATTTTCTTTTGTTCAATACCAATAATTAATGCTAAGGTTAGTTTTAGTAAATTCAATTAAGGTTAGAACTATCTACATATAGTCCCCAAAAAATTTACCCAAGTCCGCTCCTGTCCCACGAAGTCTTCGTTTAATTTCTGCCAGCAGGTTGTCTGTCCTCTTCTAACGTTTTGTCTCTTGCCGCGTCCAGCTTCTGCCTCTGGTTACCTCTGCCTCTGTCGACGTTTCACTTCGCGCTACGCCTAGCTTTGCCTCTGCCAACGGGTTGCCTCTGCCTCTGCCGACGTTTTGCCGCACGTTACGTCCAGCTTTCCCTCTGCCTCTGCCGACGTTTTGCCTTTGCACAGTGGTTTAAAGTTTGAAAGAAATGTTCATAAAATGATGCCGAGTGTTTAGAGTATTTTTTTTTTGATTTTGGATTTATTAATCTTTGAATATGAGTCGTTATGCGGTAAAGTTTCGAGCTATATTTTTTTTTAGAAATTACAAATTAATATGTTGATCATTTATGAAATTGTAAATTTTCTTATATATTATAGAATGGTTTTGGGTTTTTTTTATGAGTTAATTTTGTTCTCAGAGAGAAATATTAGATTTTAAGAAACGAATGATTGTGGAAAATTTAATTTAAGTGAATAATAATGATATTTATAATGAGGTAATTTTCCAATTTTTTTTTTGGGCAATCTAATGTGAATAAGAACGTTTTCTTTGGGATTTCCACTAGCGCTGAAAGGAAAATCATGGTAGGGTGGGTAGAGAGCGCGGCTGTAAATACACCTATGCAGCCAACACTAGGACTATTTTCTTCTATTCTTTTCTCTCTATTCTATTTCGAGTTTCAGCACAGGGACTTTATTTAAAGTTGCTGACGTGTGAGTGGGTGAAACACATTCATCAAAGAACCACTCCAGCCGATTGTCATGCTAGCCGCATTAAGAGTCCCGCAGATGAATTGTGTTAACATAAGATAGGCCTCACACAATAACGTATAGTTGCCGATTCAATGGTTGGTATTTGTGGTTTAATATTTATAGATATTTAGTTGCCCATCAACAGCATTGAGGCTTTGTACGTTACAGTAATTTTTGGCCCGACTGAGGGGCCTATTCTAATTAGATAATTATCTCGTTAAGTTTTTTTTTGAGGTAGATAATTTATTTGGTTGATTGACCCCTTTTCTTCTTTTAATTTCTTTATGCATTCTAATCTTTTATTCTATACTATCAACAATTTAAAGTCGTGAAAGTTAAATAACATTGGAATTACCGTCTCCGGCAATGCTCAGAGATCTGGTCCGGACATTCAAATAGCTTAAAAATTGTTTCAGATATTTTAAAGCTAACTGCCAACATGAACTCAAGTCTAACAAGAACAGTCAAAACAGCAGAAACAACTAACTTTTGGCGAGTGACTGAGAGCTAGACTCTGGTTTGAAAAGTGTTGAGTAAACGAAGGCGTGGTGGTAGTCTAGACTTTGTATCTCTTTCTTTGCTATAGGATGCTTATCACCTGGAAATATGATTGTGACACATGGCTGATAGAGGTGGGAAACTATCGATGGCACTATCGACACTATCGATGGTTGAGCACTATCGAGTCGACTCACTATCGATGGTCATGCAGTACCGATAGTGTATCGATAGTGCCTCGATAGTGTCACCAATAGTTGTGAAATAAATTCCGCGTTTTGAAAAAGTGGCGTCGCTTGGCTGGTGAAAAATTTTCTTGCTTTCAATTACAAAACAAAAACATAATTTTAAAGAAATGGATCGCTTTCTCCAAATGGGTAATAAAAATAAGAGTAGTTGAAGCAATTTCAAAGCAACCGAAAATACGTCCAACTTACGGGATCACCTGAAACGGTTTCATCCTAGTTTAAGGGACGATGAAAGGAACTCCGCTAATTATGGAGATCAGGGCGACAGCATATTATCCACCAGCAGCAGCTGCCGATCAAGTATGAGATCTTTAGATTCATACATTAAAAACTCTGTCCTGTACGATTCCAACTCATCGCGAAAAAACATTGTTGATAAAACTTTAGCGGAGATGGTCGCCTTGGATAGCATAGTAGAGGATCGTGGATTCATCAAGTACAGCAAAATTGTGGATGCCAGGTACAAGCTGCCAAGTCGCCGTCATTTACAAAGTGTGCTGATGATGGATTTATTTAAAGAAACTTCGGCAAAGCTTTCAACCATTCTAGAAGAAGTTTCTAGTGTTGCTGTTACATGTGACATATGGTCGTCACGTGCCAACATAAGTTTTTTTAAAGTGACTAGCCACTTTATTCATGAGTTCACTCTTAAAACAGCTTCATTGGCAACAAGAAAGCTATTGGATGCAACGAACCATTCAGCTCAAAATATTGCGAATACTTTGCAAGAAGTTTTAAATTCTTGGGGTTTGTTTGACAAAACTGAGTGTATTGTCACGGACAATGCCAGCTCCATGATCGAAGCTTGCGAGCTGTTAAAGATTCGTAACATTCCCTGCTTTGCTCACACGTTAAATTTGGTTGTTTAGACCGTGATTTAGACCGTCTAAATTTTGACAATGACGAAAAAACAATGGCAATAATTTCAAAATGTAAAGCAATTGTAAAATTTAAAAAAAAAAAACACTATTGCTAATGAAAAGTTTAAGATGGCGCAAGAAAAGTTTGGGTATTCACTTTTACAAGAAACTCCAACTAGATGGAATAGTTTCTTTTATATGATTCAACGAATACTGGCGACCCATGATGAAATTGCAGTAGTACTATTGTCTACATCCAATGCACCACTCCCATTTCAAGCGGAGGAAATTGATGTTTTGAAGGACTTGGAAAAAATTCTTACAGTATTTGAAGAAGTTAGCAAAAGAATATCTGGTGGGAAATATGCTACGATTTAGCTTATAATTCCCTTGACAGATGTACTTATTCGTAAAACGCATACTATTTCTTCGGATGTGCACACTGAAGTTGGACAAAAAATGGTCACTGTTTTATTAGATTCAATCGTAAAACGTTTATCGCCATATGAAAAAAAAAGTGCGACGAGAATGGCGACAATTTTAGATCCCCGATTTAAAAAGATTGGGTTTCAACATATGTCAAATGCCGAACAAGCTGCACATTGTTTCGAAAACGAGTTGACGGCTTTAATGAACAAAGATAGTTCAAATGACACAAATGTGGAACCCATCTCAACAAATAAGGACCCGCTTTTCGACTACATTGGGAACAAAGCCCGTTCCATGGCTAGAAACACGCGATCGGATGCTATCATTGCGAAGAGGCAGTATTTGGAAAGGCCCTTAAGCCAACAAGATGTTGATCCCCTATTATGGATGAAAGTAAATTATAAAATTTTAAATATCAATATCCAAAAATTAATTTGTTCTCATTAATATTTTTCTTAGGTTAACCAGACGGACTTTCCTGCAATAAAAACGTTGATGTTAAAATACTTTTGCATTCCGGCCACTTCTGTCCAGTCAGAGCGGGTATTCATCAAGGCAGGGCAAATAGTATCAGACCGCAGAACACGTCTAAAGGAGGAGAATGTGAACATTTTGTTATTTTTAAACCAAAATCTTTGGCTTACTTCCTCGGAAACCACCGAATAAGCGACGTAAAACATATATATGTACATATAAATAATTAAAAACATTAAACTATGGATTTGAAAAATTAATTTTAGTTGTTTTATGTAGGTCACTATCGAGGCACTATCGAAGGCTCTATCGAGGCACTATCGATGGTTTGGTAAAAAACTATCGCCGCTATCGATGGTGCCGACTATCGATAGTTTCCCACCTCTAATGGCTGAAACATCATCCAGGGATAATGCAACCGCTAGTATTATCGTAGAGAGTATGTATACAAGTCAGTCCAGTTTTGTTATTTCTTATAGTACAGCCCATACCAGCTGAATTCTGAGTGGTTAGGACATTTGTGAGAACATTAGAGGTTTAATCAGCCAACCCCAACATATCATAATTGGCATAGCAATAGGTAACAAATCTCTTTTTTTAAATTCATTTATGTAGGTGCATCTCAAAAAAGAAATTAAGATGATTATTTTTAGAGAATGGAACTATGGGATTTAGAGGCAAGAGACTCCAACCCAACCGCTTAAAAGAAAGAGACTACCAATTTATGAGTGTACCTATGTAAATTTCGATTTCCCGTTACTAAGCAAAAAAAAAAAAATTGTAACAGAACGCAGATTTCAAGAGTAGTCCCTAGTGATAAATTTAATTATTACTCCCGATTTCACTTAGAGTAACCCGAAAAGAAAAATTATTTATAAATTGATTTCAAAAAAAAAATATCAAAGAAGCTAACATCGGCTATTACCGAAGTTTATATACCCTTGCTGTCCTTGGTAATAATAATTTTACATGTTCAAAATTTGTTTTCTGCAAATCAATTCATCTATATACAAACAAAAAAATTTTACTCTCTATTTTACAATTTGTTCTTCTTCTTCTCTCATTCCCAAAGCAAAGCAACGCACGCATACACATACAGTTCATGTAGCGTTGCGTCTATGTGTGTATATGCATGTACTCTGTTGATGACGAAAGACGTAGTAGACAACAAGCAGCGCTGCCGGCAGAGCTGGGAGCAGACCCGATTATTATATTGACTGTACCTTGTCATCACATATGTAAATTTCATAATTTACAAAATTAAAATTTATGAAAATGTTTCTTCTTGTTTTTCCAGAGCTATATGATATAGTGGTCCGATCCTGATGGTTTTCATACTTTATTTTTCCCGGGTAATGAAAAACCCCAAAAAAAAAATTTCAGCCCGATGGCTCTTAAGACGGCTGAGTAAAACGCATTCGCACAGACGGATGGACGGACGAACAGACGGACAGACGGACATGGCTATATCAACTCAGCTTCTCATGCTGATCAAGAATATATATACTTTATGGGGTCGGAAACGTCTCCTTCTGTGCGTTACAAACATCTGACCAATTTTATAATACCCTCTGCAAGGGTATAAATATATGTATGCACATATATCCCAAAAGCTACTGAACTTAAGTTGCTGCCAGGTGGTCTACTCCTTGCCACTATGACGCCATCAAACACATGCCACAAAATGATTAAGATAAATCGCCGCATAAGAGTCTCATCTGGGTAACAATCGAATTAATAATATATACATATATCTTTACGAATTCACCAACCATTCAAGAGATATCTGCTCAACGAAATTTGCTATAAGCACAGAAAAGAATATGAAATCAGAATTCTTAAAAAAACAAGTGGATAAGAGAAGTGGCATGAATGAAAAATCAAATCAAAACGGATATGAAAATGTAATTAATCATTTTCAACCTCTCGTCAACCTTGCTTCAGATTTATATAACTTTCTTTGCGAATTGAATAGAGAACTGAACCACAAAAAATAAAAAGGACTATCTAGAAGATGAAAGAACCGAGAATGCACAATTTAGTTACACATTTATGTAAGACATAGAGATACAAGATAGCTGGCAACACACCGTTCTACACTGTTTGTTGGGTAGTCTGGCTCGGAAGCAAGTGTTCGTTGGGTAATCGGCTCTCAGTTGGTAGTCTCTCTCGTTGGTCGTCCGCCGAAGTACGAAGTTGTCTCAAAAGTTGTGTAAAAAGTCGATTTAAAACTAGTACATGTTACATATTAAATAACCATTATAATAAACATTAAGTTAATCTAAACCTTACATTTAGGGGCTCGCCCGTGTCAAATACAGAGACTTAAATGCATATGTGATCGCGAAAAGTAGAGTGTTGTTTTCTTAAAAGTTGCTTAGTTGTTATATGCTGCTAAAAAGTTGTTAAAGTTGTTACAAGTAGCTAAAAACATTAAGTTGTACCATTCAAAACAAAACATCCTTTGCAGACGCGTGGTCTTAAAAATCAGTTGCATAAAGTTGTGAAATTCGAAGCCGCCGTAGCGTCGCGAGAAAATTCTCGAAGTTAGGCGAAAAAAAAGGGGAAAAGAGACAAAACAAAAAAGCAAGTTCCTAAAATGGCGACAGATTGGCGCATCCAAATTATGAAGCCGAAGCCAAAGTGGAAGGATGCATCGATTCAATTGGGCGTCCCGAGAAGCTTGTCTTATTTAGGAGCGGATTTCATCCAATTAGCTATTGCTTCCATAGCGCTAGAAACAGGCGGACATGGCCAATTTTTCTAACTAGCTGACTGATGTACATTTTTACATTTGAGCAGTGACAGAAGACGATATGTATAATTGATTATAAGTTTATGTTATATTTTTTTACTTGATACTTAGAATAAGAAGTAGATGCACGAATATCCAAGTAAATGTTTAGGTTTATCTTGAATAGGCCCAAATATGTAATAATTAGGAAGTAACCCCAAAAGCTTTCCTAAGTTGTTATGGTAACAATGGAATAAGTGTTTAATTCGATATTTTAAAGAACGTGCTCTATCCTCATCAATCGAATAAATCTGGTCTTGCGGGTATTGTGGAGCCACTTAAAAGCCATTCCCTCAATATTCCACTGTAAATACAACTAGATTATAGACTATAATCAGTATTTTACTGTTAACCATTCATAGAAATAAAATTAAGACATAATATATTACACTTATATATAATATTTAATGGAATCACATCTAAAAGATGTTAATAGAAAGATTATTATGAAATCCTGATCAGACACTGACCGACAAAGGCAGTAGGCGGGAAAGTGAAAAATAAAAAGTGAAAACTAGGCCATGTCTATTTGCCTAGTTTACCTGCCTCATTTCCTACTTCCATGCGAAAGGATGCGCCAAAATTTTCTAAATTTAATGCTCGTCCAAAATTCCAAGGTTTTAAAGCGGACAAAGTTAAACCTAAGATCGAAGTGAAGAAGGCGGTATTTTACCCTAATACGAAAGTAATGGTGATGGCTCCTTTTGGCCACGTTTCCCGTGAGTTACGACCACTCACTAGAAGTCCGACTTCCAAACCAAGGAGTTTTCATCTCGGCCATACTGAATAAAGATATCTGCGGTGAAAGCAGCTCCTCTATCTGAAATAATTGTTGAAGGATTACCGAAAATTGAACTCTGTTCAGACAGCTTTGCTATAACTTGGTTTGCAGTTGTTGACTTCGTCGGATAAAGCCAACAGAATTTAGTGAATGAGTCAATTACGGCTAGGATATGCTTATAATTCTTATGCGTCTAGTCAAGGGGACCCAAAAAATCTACATGATATGTGTGCAAAGGGACGTCTTCTTTTTGCAGTGGATGTAGCAGACCCTCCTGCTTACCTCTTTTGCGATTACTCATGATACACGGTATACAGCAGCTTATGTATTTTTCGATTTTATCCTCGATGTTTGGTATATAATAATCCTTGCAAATCAACTGCTTAGTATTTTTGATTGCGAAGTGACCTCTGTCATGTGCTCGGCTAATTATTTGTTTCTGCATACTGTTTGGTACTACAATTAATTCGACGTCATTTACAAGCTTGTTCAAAATATCTGACTTTAAAAAATAGTTGTCATAGGACTGCTTTTTATCGGTAAGTACTTGCTCAATAGCTTTAAGTTGTTCGTCTTGCATTTGAGCTTGCTTTAGTCCGATACTCATACTATCTTCAGTTATTGTTAATATTGGATATCTACTCAGGGCGTCTACATGCTTCATACGTGTTCCAGGACGATGTTCAACTTTGAAATTATACTCTTGTAGAAATAAGACCCAACGTGCAACTCTTGTGCACAAACTTTGCTTATCAAGTGTCTTCGTAAAAGCATTGCAGTCAGTTATCAAACGAAAATTGATTCCTAAAAGGTAAACTCTAAACTTGTTCAAGGCCTCAATGACTGCTAGAACTTCCAGCTCATAACTCGAATTCTTGCGCTGAGCATCTGTAGTCTTCTTACTCACAAAATAAACGGGGTGTAATTGAAGCATCTGTATGAACTTCAGTTTCGTACTTCTGGTTATACATCTTTAAAACTGGATTTTCGGTCAACTTTTTCTTTAATAAATTGATAGCATACTCTTCTGCTGAACCTAGATAGAATTTATTATTGGATTTCAGCAAGTCTGTTAATGGCTTTGCAATGATTGCGTAGTTGGGTGTAAATTTTCTGAAATACCCACTTAAACCCAAAAAACTTTGCAATTGCTTAGGTGTCTGAGGAATTTTGAATTTAGAAACGGCTTCATTCTTTTCGGTCAGATACAACATCTGATTTTTAATAATATGTCCTAAGAATTGGATTCGTCTTTTCAAAAAATGACACTTCTTAATGTTGAGTTCCAGTCCATAATCTTTGCAGGTAGTAATGACTTCTTTTAAATTTAAAACAGCTTCTTTTTTATCTTTTGCTGGAATTATTACGTCGTCTATGTAGGGAAGTGCAATACCTCGGCGAGTAAGGGGTCGAAATATTGCGTTAATGTGCCGTTGAAACACACCAGGCGAATTGAAGAGCCCAAAAGGTACTTTAAAAAAAAAAGGTACTTTACTCACATAAATTGATATTGGCCATTCTGAGTCACAAACGATGTGTACTTCTTACTTGATTCGGCCACTGGTACGTGAAAAAATCCGTTTTTCAGATCTATTGTAATGAATACCTTTGCATCTTGGAGTCTATCAAGTTGGTCTTCAATAAGAGGCAGGGGAAAACGATCTTTTACAATTACCTTATTGATGCGTCTAAAATCAATACAAAGTCTCGATGAGCCGTCACGCTTTTTGACGAGGACTACAATTCTCGATCTCATTCTCGACATATTTACGCACTGAATTTGCTGCCTGTATCAAATAAAGCCGAACAATTTATATTCTCTATTAACACTGTTTTACTCGTAATTTTACTTTGACTTTGTAGAGTATACGCATTCACTTTTTGTTCATCTTTTTGTTTAACTTGACTGCATTTACTGGCAATATGCCCAAATTGGTTACACTTAAAACATTTTCGACCTTGTCTTTATTGATGCAATCACTTGCCATATGGCCTTTATGTCCACAACTATAACAGCTGACTTCTTTATTTTTGAATATTTCGTTACTTGCCATCTTTTTTACAAAAACACTGCGGTCGACTGCTTTGGATTTTTAACACATTGTTTCATAGCTTCTTAGTTTTGATTTAAAATTCTTTAAGTCATTTGCACCGTATAAGACCGATTTATTAGTTTCACGTTCATCTATCCCGTCGATTATATATTGAATTAGAGCTTGATCTTCGATTCTAACGCGCGATACAATGTCTTTCATTTTATAAAAATATTCTTGCACATTTTCACTTTTGTTTCGCTTTCTTTCACTCAGTTGTTTATGTAATTCTTTGCTCGATACGGTCTGCCTAAACTCGCTTAATAATGCATTTTTGAGTATTGACCAAGAATTAATACCTCTTTCACTGAAAACAAATAGCTTGGCATTGCCTATTAGCGACTTTTTTGAAGGTCATTAAAGTCCATCAAAAGAGCCTGATCTTCGAATTCTGAAAGCCATTCCTCAATTCCAATTGAATTTGTTCCATCGAATGTTCTAATTGTGTCCTCTATGTCACGAAAGTTCATACCAAAACGCATAGAAATGTCACTATAACGTTTTTCGTCTCCACTGTTTCTCTTACATCTTTGTGAATTCTCTTCCTCTTTCTGTTCAACGTTTTCTTCTGCATCATTATACACACTACTGAGAGCGGCACTTTCGTTACCCTCTTGGTCGTCAAATTCGTCGCTGCTTTCGTCGTTACGCTCTTCGTTTTCACAAAACAAATTGCGAAGTTCGTGGAATATGTGTGACTGCAAATTCTCTACTTCGTGCCCTATCTTGCTTTCGTATTGCGCGTCATTTTCATCGAAGCTGAATCCACAAAATTCTCTTAACCGTTGCCGATTGCTTCTGTCTCCCTCTCGCTCATATACATACTTATGCAAAGCAGTAATGCTTGTTCTACTGGCACTAGCAATTTTGGCATTAATAAAATTTTTTAAACACGGCATTTTGTTTATGATGTGGGAAAAAAAAATTGGGTTATTTTTTACAGCATTTATTGTTTTATATTCTATTAGTCACTTTTTCCTTTAAGTTCTTTATACTTTTTTTTTCAGCAATCTTTTCACAGTTTTCTTTTCACAATTCACTTTTTAGCATTCTCTTTTTACCATTCTCTTTTTACCGATCGCGGACGAGCGCCCAATTTTGTGGGACTAGGTTCTGATTCCGTAGAAATAAGTAGTCCCGTTTGATTTATATTTAGTTATATGGTAATAGGTTTTATTTTAAATTATAATTAGGTTTTAGTAACTATAAAAATGTTTGAATTGAATGGTAATTGTTTCGTCTTTAGGTTTTTACACGTATTCGTCTTTAACACTTATTTTAACACCCGTCTTTCGTCTTTAATACATCTTTTAAAACACGTCTTCTCGTCGTTGGCTCGACTTAAAAAGTTCTTCTTCCTCTTGTCGTAGCAGCATTGCCACAACGTCGCTTTCGTGGTTCGCTTGCCACCTCGTTTCATACGGATCGCTTGCCACACCGTCGTTAAACAGCAGTTTTGGGGTAGTCTGGCCATTCGGCGTTACCAACCCAACCCCACATATATGTACACGAATAAAGCATATTAAGAAATTAAAAATTTTGTCTTCAAATGAAGGAAAGTTGTCGATGGCACGATCCAAATGAGATGAGTTTAGTTTAATCAGTAAAATATTTTCCAAAGTGTCGTGGTTTAACCTATTTCGATTGTCGGCCAGTACAATCGTTCCTATGTGAGCTATATGATATAGTCACCCGATCTTTATCAAATTTGGCACAGTTGTTTATATGTGTAGTAAACTGACCAATATTTAATTTCACGATAATGGGATCTATATGATATAGTGATACAACCCCTGCAGTATATAAATTAAACACTTCCTTCACTCACGGGTTAAAAAAATGAATTTTTATTTATAAAGTCACTTTTATTACAATACAGTATGTTAATATTATAACTGAAAGATGCTGACTTTGGTGAGCGAATTCGGCGGAGTTTAAGCGAAGTTACCGGTTGGTTTGTACCTAGGCTCAAGACTGATTTGCTATGGTTCAATTATGTTGGATGAAGGCTTGGGTAATCGACGTCGTCGCAGGCGGCGGCGTTGGCTGAGTCCAATAGTCCACTTTAAGTGCGTGGGACCATTCTTTGTTTACACAAGTGTTCAGGACCATTCTTTCTTTATTGCCGAAATTTGTGGCGTGATTCTGCGTATGCACCGAACCCGACACCATTCTTCTAAGGCCTGGGAAAATGGGGTGCAGGCTTATTGTTTATCCTAGCGATCGGACTGTTACTTGAGATTGGCGATCATGCGACAAATGGGCATGTGACGATTGAGTGGGGTTGACCAATGGGTATTGCATGTGATGATGAAATAGGGTTGGCCAATGGGCATGCGGTTAGTGGGCATGTGTTGACGGACTTGGGTCTATGGCTTCTATGTTATGGTATGAGTTGTGATAGAAGTGCTTAACTCCTCCCCCTTTAAGTGCGGACGTCCTCGGTCGCAACAACATATTGGACAGGCCCGATTGAGACTTCCATTGGTAGACCATGGTTGCCTGTTCCGTGGCTGCAGTATTTTTTGATGATGCAATATGTTATCATTGCAGCTGCTAGAAGGGTTAGAATAATCCAGTTTGATGAAGACATAATCAAGTTGTTTCTTTGGATACGCTCCAGACTATTAGTATTATTGATGTGTAACTCCTTGATCATTTCCAGCGATAGCTTTTCACCTCTCTGCTGCTTATTTGATAGTAATTGTAACAGCGGCGGTTGAACTTCGACTTCAAAGCGTGTCTTCACAATATACCAGGAGTCTTCTATAATGACTGTCGCGTTTTCCGCTTGGATTATGAAGGTGCCTTCTAGGGTGATATTTTCTCCGTTGATGCTGATGTCTCCTTGGAATTGGCTCAGCAGCAAGGTACCGGGCATTATTTCCGAATGGGATTTTACGTGCTGGTTGTTGATGACCTTACATTGGGGATTCCTTCTTCGCAAGTAGGCTCCTATACATTTACTGTTTTCTAAATTAGTCAGATCTTCCAGTTTACAAATTATGAATTTTACAATTACTCTTATTGGTTAACCCGAAATATTTCTTGTTACATTTCATGATGTTTTCATAGTCTATTTCTTCTATAAATTTTTGATATTTAATTGGTATTGCTAGGATTTGTTTACAAATTTCATTAATTACTCTGGGAAGGCTAACAATATAAAGGAGTGATTTACCATCTGAGGCTACACTGACCTCAGCAAACTCTATTAATTCTTCAATGTTTATAAATGTTAAACTTTCTTCTTTAATTGTTTCGATGAAATCTATTTCGGTAGAGGATAATATTAGTGAATTTACTGTATTGGCCTTGGCCCAATCGATTGCATAGACAATATTTGTTATTTCTTCTCTTAGAAGACTCAATTTAAATTTGGTTTTTTCAATTTCTTTTGACTTATTGTTAGATTCGGGTTTACCTCTAATTAATATGGTATTAGTTATTTTAATTAAATCATTTATCTTATTTTCTATTAGATTATTAATTACGACCTGCCGATTATTGTTTACCAATTGTTCATTGATCTTATTTACCACAATCATATGATCTTCATGATCAGGTGTGCCCGCTAACCATTTCCACGCCGTGCCAAGTATATCAAGCGATCTTTTGTTTCTAAACTGCATCGGCTGAAGCCTCCTCAGTTCATTCTGTATCCGCGTTATCTCATAGGCCAAAAAAGGCTGATACGGACTTAGGTTTGTCGAATTTTTGACGACTTCTTTTAAAACGGATATGGACATTTGATATTTTTCTAGTTCGATGACATGGACGATTTTAAAGGTTCCATTCTGGCGCGCGGCTAACCCAGTTTCCAACATTACCACTCTTGACTTAGTGTAGTCTAATATGGTTGTGTGACCCCAGCAAAGTGGTAACATAAGCAATCTGTCGGAAGAGGATGTTTATCAATATTTCAAGTGGTTTTTATGAACTATCCTGCCTGACCTGGTTTTAATTTTGGTATTAAGATCTTCGGCTACTATTTCTTTTTGTATCTAGACGTTAGTTTCGAACCTAATCGTTTATTAATCCTAACGTAGATGGTTTCACCTGGATCGTAAATTTTTATGGGTTTTTTTGTTTTGTTATGGTACCCTAGGTCTTTGTTTTGATTCTTTAAGATGTTTTCTGAAATCTTTTCCCTTTCGAGTGCTAATTTTCTGGTGTATGGATTAAATTTGTTGCGAAAAATGCTTCTATTGGCTTTTTATTGGTTGTATTGTGGATTGTTTTATTGTATTCATCTACAGCCTTGAATATTAAATCCTCAAATTCCATTTCGGGGTGCTCTAACTTCAAGCATCTCATTATTTCCGTATATGTGGAATGAAATCTTTCTATTTGGCCGTTGCTGGATGAAGTATAAGGTGGGGTAGTGTGGACTTGTATCCCTAACTGATTATTTAAAAGAAATTTTATTGATGCAGAATTTAAAGCTTTTTCGTTATCCATTACCACGGTTTTCGTCATACCGAAGGCTATCAATAACTCACGTAAGGGCACTTTAAGATGTTCTGCTGCTTTTGAGTTTACGAGTTTAACTTGCGCATACTTAGAAAATTTGTCTATGGCTGTTAAAATTATCTTATTTTGGGTGGAATATAAATCTATATGGATTATTTCGCCTGGATATGTCGGAATAGGGGTTGGTTGTATTTCTTGATTCGGAGGGTGTCTTTGGTACTTTGAGAGTTTACATGTTTGGCAAGAGTTTACTATTGCTTCTACTTTTTTCTTCATACCTGGGAAAAAATACTCGGATAAAATTTGCTTTTTATTTTCGATGGAATTTCTATGTGCTCTAAGGTGTTCTTTAATTATGATTTCTTGTTCTTGGGTTTGATCATGGACATCTACAGTTTGGATTTGTGTGAATCTTGCCTTGTAATTACTAAAATGCTCCGGAAAAATTTGTTGAATTTTACCCATGATACTTTCGGAAGTGAAAATACCATTTACTATTCTCGGATCCATTTTTTCTTTTAGAATAGTTACAAGGTTGTCTTCGGAATAATTACTTCTCACTATTGTGTGTCTGTGGTATGTGGGGAATGGTATTTCGAAGGTGGTGGATTCGTTATCACCAGTGAGGATAAACAATTGGTTTTTAAAGACATTGATGGGTACTTCCATTGCTGGAATGAGTTCATGCCCTGAGCTTTCATCACTGTGGACTGTAGCTGACGTACCACTAGCATTTATGTTGGTAGGGTTCCTAGAGAGTGCGTCTGCTACGACATTTGAGCTACCCGGTTTATATTTTAACTCGTAGTTATATTCCTCCATGTAACTTTTCCATTTCTTCAGCTTTATGTTGTTATTTTTTGGGCTGAGAGCATAAGTGAGAGTCTGGTGGTCGGTGTAAATGATCACCTTGGATTTGCCGTATACATACATTCTTAGCTTATCCAATGCCCATACTATTGCTAGCATTTCTCTTTCATTTGTGGCATAGTTTTCTTCAGCTTTGGATAACGCACGGGAAAGAAATGTAATGGGTCTCCCATTCTGTTCTAGAGAAGCTCCTAGTGCGATGTTTGAGGCATCGGTGGTTAGATGGAACTCTTGTTTAAAGTCAGGGTATGCTAGCATAAAGTCTTGTGACACTAATGCATTTTTTACTTTCTCAAAGGCATCGATTTCGGCTTCACCGAATCGGATTTCGATCTTGCTTGAGACATTTTTCTTGGCTCTGCCATGTTCTCCTCTCATTAACGCAGTCAAGGGTCTAGCTAATTTAGCAAAATCTTTGATAAATCTTCTGTAATAACTAGCTAGTCGCAGGAAGGACCTTAGTTGTTTTAGGTTTTTTGGTATGTTGAACTTTTTAATGGCTTGGATCTGGATTGGTTTTAACTCCTTCCCTTGAAATTACTACGCCTAGGAAGTCAACGCTATGTCTTAGGAATTTGCACTTATCTACTTGGACCTTCATATTTGCCTTGGACAAGGTAGAAAATACCAAAGCTAGATGTCGGAAATGCTCTTCCTCTGATTTACTGAATATTATTATGTCGTCGATGTAGACGTAACAGATCTTTCCAATGAGATCTCTCAAAATATCATCGAGAGCTCTTTGGAATATTGATGGGGAATTCTTTAGGCCGAAGGGGAGTCTCGTGAACTCGTAATTCCCTCCATTCACGGCGAATGCCGTTTTTTCAATATCAGATTCCTTAAGGGAAATCTGATGAAATCCGCTCTTTAGATCAAGAACAGAGAAATACTTATTGTTGCCCAACTGCGCAACCATTTCTCCGATTTCGGGGATAGGATACCTATCCGAAACTGTAACTGCATTGAGCTTTCTATAATCTATGACCATCCTATATTGCTTATCCCCAAGGCTGTCACTCTTTTTAGGGACTATCCACACAGGGGAATTATAGGGCGACCGTGAGGGTCGTATTATACCATCTCGTAATAATTCTTGTAGCTGGTCTTCTACTACTTCTCTTAGAGAGGCTGGATATGGGTAATGCTTGGTGTAGACTGGAGTGTCTGTTGTCGTTCGGATTTCTCCTTGGACATTAGTAGCATAACTCAATTTTTTATTTGGGTCCGCGAATAGCGATTTGTACTCCTCTTGGAGCGCCTTTAATCCTAATTTCTGCTGATTAGTGAGCTCATCTGATTTGAGGGTATGGACCTGATGGGCTCGCATCTGCTTTACTTTAACAACATGAGAGTTGTTGACGTATAGTAGATCTTTCCCTACATCAATGATAGCGTTTAACTCTCTTAGTGAGTCATTACCTAGAATTCCGTGGAACGGATTCAGATTAGGTAATAGGAAGAATGTTATTGGTTTATTGGGTTCGTTAAATAAACCCAAATGGATATGGCTGGTTATAAAAATGCGACCACTTACGGTGTTTGCGTAAAACTTGTGTTCATTCGTTTTGATATTTTTTGCTATTTCTGGTTGGACATAGTTCTTGTTTGAGCCGGTATCTATTAAGAAATTGTATGAGGTTCCGTCTTTGTCCCGAACAACAAAGTACGGCAAAGAGGAACACTTTAACCTAAAAAATTAACGGTGTCCTCGATTTGTGGTTTTTGAGGCTCCTGTGATTGTGGTCTGGTTTCCTCTTTGTTCTGTGGGACTAACTCTGAGTTGTCACCTTGTGAGGTAAAATATTGCTCCTGCTGTTGATATTGTTGAACCTCAGGATATGGGACTAATTCAAAAGGGTCTTCTTGGCCCTGATAAGCAGCCTGATAATTGGACATATCGGAGAAATGCTCTTCTTGAGGCGGTATGGTGATATATTGTTCACCTGACGGACCGGTTTCGATATGGAATTGCCTCTGCACTTTATTGGGAAAATTTGCGGTGGACTGGTTGACTCTCTTGAGAGCAAATTGTTGTGGTAAATTAACATTCGGTTTGTTCATGTAGTTAACTTTTTTGGTTAAAATAGAGCCGTCGACATCCATTGGAGTTGGTGCCGGCTGAGGTTTCGGGGCAAATGGTCTCGGTGGTGCGTTGAAAAATACGGGGTTATTAGATTGAGGGAATCTATTTTGTGGAATGAACACGTTTTGCATGGGTTTCTGATTATAATAGTTGTTGTTGTTGTAAGGTGGAATTGCTGGTATGAACGATCGTTGAGGTTGCACGTTAATTTTAGCATACTGTGGGGGTTTTGGTCCTACAGGTGGACAAGTGTCACGATGGCCGATAATGTTTCTAGCCCTCTTATTATCCAACATATTGCACAATTGCAATGCATGCCTCAGATCTTTGGGTTCAGCTAAGCTCATTCTGTCTGAGAGATCTCCGTTCAGACCTCTGATGAAGGTATCTAGAGCCCTATCTCTGACCTGTTTAGCCATGGCTTCCATAGTCTCGGGAGAATAACCCATCGTTTCGATTTGGTCTAGTATTAGCGACATCTGTTGGTGAACTGCGAAGTAGAAGTCATGAATGGAGGTGCCCTTCTGGGTCATGGTAAACAGCTGATATTCTAAAGTGCTTAAATCTCGTCTGTCCGTGTACTCAGTTAACAAACACTGCGAGATTGCGCCCCAATGTAATGCGGTGCGATAGACTTTCAACAATGTATTGGCATGGCCTGTAATTTTTCCTCGAATGGTCATAAGAATTGCATAGTATTTGGGTGTTCCCTGAATCCTCACGGCTACCTGAGAATTTGTCAAGATTCTTTACGATTTCTGGCACTTTATCTAGTTCATGCCAATCATCCTGAACGCCAGCTGCCTGGTCCCTAAAGGGTATATGTCCTGACTGAGAATGATTTAATTGTTTCACTATTTCCTGTAACTGAGACGACAAAATTGTCTGGATAGCTACATCTAGTCCCTGAATTGACAGTGCTTCGATTCTATTTGCGGTTGATGCACTTGAGGAGGATGCTGTCTGGGAATCAGAACCTGCTGCATGAATACCACCCTGCTGAAGGACTGCGGCTTTAACCCAGTTGTCTTTAGTCATTTTGGAAATGGAATGTTTTTTAATTAGGGTTAATTCAAGGTGTTACGGTATCGCGAATACGAAAAATATAATCCGCGAAAATTAAATTTTTTGTTTATATTGATAAAAATTAATTCAAGGTGTTACGGTATCGCGAATACGAAAAATATAATCCGCGAAAATTAAATTTTTTGCTTATATTGATAAAAATATAGCGGTATGTCCGCTAATCTTGGATTGATAGAAATATAGCGGTATATCCGCTAATCTTGGATGGAAATGGCTTGTGGTATAATACAAAATTTTTAATATTATGTGGTTATCTTTTATAAAAATATTTTTTCAAAATTTCAAAATTATTTTCTCTACCTTTTTGTTTTAATATTACTTATTAATTTTTTTCTTACTTTTCGTTATTTTCTTTTTCTTTTTTGAATATTACTTATTATTATTTTCTTTCTTAATTTTTCATTATTTTTTTTTTCTTTTTCGAGTGGGGAAAAAATTTAATAAAGGATTTTATATAAAAAAAAATTTTTTGCTTCTTGATATTGATTCACAAAATTTTTTTCACCCACTGTGTTTTCACAATAAAAATTTTATTTCGGTTTTCTTTTGCTTAATTTTATTTTACTTAACTTACGTTAATGCTATCATCCTCGGTGCTTTTTACTGATCGGTTTGTAGGAGGTCTCGCTTTTCCAACGTTGAAGGTACTAACGCTCCTGGGCAAACACTTTTGGGTTTTCAGTTTTCCTCCGAACTAGTCTTAGAGGAATTCGCAGCGATTAAAATGACCCTGTCTGATTCGTGGTATAGTTCAATATAGTGTTTTTGTTTCACTGACTCTAAAGGCCTTTAGTTGTTTTAGGTTTTTTGGTATGTTGAACTTTTTAATGGCTTGGATCTGGATTGGTTTTAACTCCTTCCCTTGAAATTACTACGCCTAGGAAGTCAACGCTATGTCTTAGGAATTTGCACTTATCTACTTGGACCTTGATATTTGCCTTGGACAAGGTAGAAAATACCAAAGCTAGATGTCGGAAATGCTCTTCCTCTGATTTACTGAATATTATTATGTCGTCGATGTAGACGTAACAGATCTTTCCAATGAGATCTCTCAAAATATCATCGAGAGCTCTTTGGAATATTGATGGGGAATTCTTTAGGCCGAAGGAGAGTCTCGTGAACTCGTAATTCCCTCCATTCACGGCGAATGCCGTTTTTTCAATATCAGATTCCTTAAGGGAAATCTGATGAAATCCGCTCTTTAGATCAAGAACAGAGAAATACTTATTGTTGCCCAACTGCGCAACCATTTCTCCGATTTCGGGGATAGGATACCTATCCGAAACTGTAACTGCATTGAGCTTTCTATAATCTATGACCATCCTATATTGCTTATTCCCAAGGCTGTCACTCTTTTTAGGGACTATCCACACAGGGGAATTATAGGGCGACCGTGAGGGTCGTATTATACCATCTCGTAATAATTCTTGTAGCTGGTCTTCTACTACTTCTCTTAGAGAGGCTGGATATGGGTAATGCTTGGTGTAGACTGGAGTGTCTGTTGTGGTTCGGATTTCTCCTTGGACATTAGTAGCATAAGTCAATTTTTTATTTGGGTCCGCGAATAGCGATTTGTACTCCTCTTGGAGCGCCTTTAATCCTAATTTCTGCTGATTAGTGAGCTCATCTGATTTGAGGGTATGGACCTGATGGGCTCGCATCTGCTTTACTTTAACAACATGAGAGTTGTTGACGTATAGTAGATCTTTCCCTACATCAATGATAGCGTTTAACTCTCTTAGTGAGTCATTACCTAGAATTCCGTGGAACGGATTCAGATTAGGTAATAGGAAGAATGTTATTGGTTTATTGGGTTCGTTAAATAAACCCAAATGGATATGGCTGGTTATTAAAATGCGACCACTTACGGTGTTCGCGTAAAACTTGTGTTCATTCGTTTTGATATTGTTTGCTATTTCTGGTTGGACATAGTTCTTGTTTGAGCCGGTATCTATTAAGAAATTGTATGAGGTTCCGTCTTTGTCCCGGACAACAAAGTACGGCAAAGAGGAACACTTTAACCTAAAAAATTAACGGTGTCCTCGATTTGTGGTTTTTGAGGCTCCTGTGATTGTGGTCTGGTTTCCTCTTTGTTCTGTGGGACTAACTCTGAGTTGTCACCTTGTGAGGTAAAATATTGCTCCTGCTGTTGATATTGTTGAACCTCAGGATATGGGACTAATTCAAAAGGGTCTTCTTGGCCCTGATAAGCAGCCTGATAATTGGACATATCGGAGAAATGCTCTTCTTGAGGCGGTATGGTGATATATTGTTCACCTGACGGACCGGTTTCGATATGGAATTGCCTCTGCACTTTATTGGGAAAATTTGCGGTGGACTGGTTGACTCTCTTGAGAGCAAATTGTTGTGGTAAATTAACATTCGGTTTGTTCATGTAGTTAACTTTTTTGGTTAAAATAGAGCCGTCGACATCCATTGGAGTTGGTGCCGGCTGAGGTTTCGGGGCAAATGGTCTCGGTGGTGCGTTGAAAAATACGGGGTTATTAGATTGAGGGAATCTATTTTGTGGAATGAACACGTTTTGCATGGGTTTCTGATTATAATAGTTGTTGTTGTTGTAAGGTGGAATTGCTGGTATGAACGATCGTTGAGGTTGCACGTTAATTTTAGCATACTGTGGGGGTTTTGGTCCTACAGGTGGACAAGTGTCACGATGGCCGATAATGTTTCTAGCCCTCTTATTATCCAACATATTGCACAATTGCAATGCATGCCTCAGATCTTTGGGTTCAGCTAAGCTCATTCTGTCTGAGAGATCTCCGTTCAGACCTCTGATGAAGGTATCTAGAGCCCTATCTCTGACCTGTTTAGCCATGGCTTCCATAGTCTCGGGAGAATAACCCATCGTTTCGATTTGGTCTAGTATTAGCGACATCTGTTGGTGAACTGCGAAGTAGAAGTCATGAATGGAGGTGCCCTTCTGGGTCATGGTAAACAGCTGATATTCTAAAGTGCTTAAATCTCGTCTGTCCGTGTACTCAGTTAACAAACACTGCGAGATTGCGCCCCAATGTAATGCGGTGCGATAGACTTTCAACAATGTATTGGCATGGCCTGTAATTTTTCCTCGAATGGTCATAAGAATTGCATAGTATTTGGGTGTTCCCTGAATCCTCACGGCTACCTGAGAATTTGTCAAGATTCTTTACGATGTCTGGCACTTTATCTAGTTCATGCCAATCATCCTGAACGCCAGGTGCCTGGTCCCTAAAGGGTATATGTCCTGACTGAGAATGATTTAATTGTTTCACTATTTCCTGTAACTGAGACGACAAAATTGTCTGGATAGCTACATCTAGTCCCTGAATTGACAGTGCTTCGATTCTATTTGCGGTTGATGCACTTGAGGAGGATGCTGTCTGGGAATCAGAACCTGCTGCATGAATACCACCCTGCTGAAGGACTGCGGCTTTAACCCAGTTGTCTTTAGTCATTTTGGAAATGGAATGTTTTTTAATTAGGGTTAATTCAAGGTGTTACGGTATCGCGAATACGAAAAATATAATCCGCGAAAATTAAATTTTTTGTTTATATTGATAAAAATTAATTCAAGGTGTTACGGTATCGCGAATACGAAAAATATAATCCGCGAAAATTAAATTTTTTGCTTATATTGATAAAAATATAGCGGTATGTCCGCTAATCTTGGATTGATAGAAATATAGCGGTATGTCCGCTAATCTTGGATGGAAATGGCTTGTGGTATAATACAAAATTTTTAATATTATGTGGTTATCTTTTATAAAAATATTTTTTCAAAATTTCAAAATTATTTTCTCTACCTTTTTGTTTTAATATTACTTATTAATTTTTTTCTTACTTTTCGTTATTTTCTTTTTCTTTTTTGAATATTACTTATTATTATTTTCTTTCTTAATTTTTCATTATTTTTTTTTTCTTTTTCGAATGGGGAAAAAATTTAATTAAGGATTTTATATAAAAAAAATTTTTTGCTTCTTGATATTGATTCACAAAATTTTTTTCACCCACTGTGTTTTCACAATAAAAATTTTATTTCGGTTTTCTTTTGCTTAAGTTTATTTTACTTAACTTACGTTAATGCTATCATCCTCGGTGCTTTTTACTGATCGGTTTGTAGGAGGTCTCGCTTTTCCAACGTTGAAGGTACTAACGCTCCTGGGCAAACACTTTTGGGTTTTCAGTTTTCCTCCGGACTGGTCTTAGAGGAATTCGCAGCGATTAAAATGACCCTGTCTGATTCGTGGTATAGTTCGATATAGTGTTTTTGTTTCACTGACTCTAAAGGCCTTTAACGCGTTTTTTGGTCACGAATCACTGGTATCTTTCACTAACTCACGATCACGTTGTATTTAGCAGGGTCCCTGCTCGGGCGCCAATTAAACACTTCCTTCACTCACGGGTTAAAAAAATTAATTTTTATTTATAAAGTCACTTTTATTACAATACAGTATGTTAATATTATAACTGAAAGATGCTGACTTTGGTGAGCGAATTCGGCGGAGTTTAAGCGAAGTTACCGGTTGGTTTGTACTTAGGCTCAAGACTGATTTGCTATGGTTCAATTATGTTGGATGAAGGCTTCGTCGACGTCGTCGCAGGCGGTGGCGTTGGCTGAGTCCAATAGTCCACTTTAAGTGCGTGGGACCATTCTTTGTTTACACAAGTGTTCAGGACCATTCTTTGTTTATTGCCGAAATTTGTGGCGTGATTCTGCGTATGCACCGAACCCGACACCATTCTTCTAGGGCCTGGGAAAATGGGGTGCAGGCTTATTGTTTATCCTAGCGATCGGACTGTTACTTGAGATTGGCGATCATGCGACAAATGGGCATGTGACGATTGAGTGGGGTTGACCAATGGGCATGTGTTGACGGACTTGGGTCTATGGCTTCTATGTTATGGTATGAGTTGTGATAGAAGTGCTTAACTTACATATGCATATAAAAAACTACATCAAAATTAACTACAAATTTTAGCATACATTCATCCCTCTAATCTAAACATTTTTAAAATCCTTATTGTTCCTTTTGGCAAAAATTGGGAAAAACATTTAAATTAAGTAAAAATTTAAGAACATAATACACTAAAAGTTACAAAAGTTCTTAACTTTAATCATTTTATATCAAAATTAAGTAAAATTTAAACACGAAATAGGAATAGAACTCTTCATCAAAATTAAGTACAAATTTTAAAATATATTCCATAAAATGTTACAAAAGTAAAAAGTTATCATTCATTATACGAAATATATATTTTTTATATTACATTACAGTATGTCGGAGATTATAAAGGTGGTTTATACTCCTGCTTCACGAGGACGTGTAATTTGTCAGGATGACCGTGTCGGAGATTGAATTAGGCATTTCTAATAATTTGAATTGTGTGCCTACTGTTACGGCGAATTGATCAGTGTTAAGTAATGAATATAATGACTGATGTAGAACGGTTTAACACTAGATATGTGAGGGAGAATTCAGTCTCTTTTCCTTCTGGAAGTCAACCATACAGCACGTCGAGACTCGCTGCACAAAATTAGTGGAAAAATGGAATCCAACAACGGAATCAACGATTCAGGAAACCCTGAATTCCTCTCTTCGCCGATATCAGAAGTGGAGTCTAACTCAAGACCAACAATAAATGAGGAGCAGTTTCGCATTTTATTAGAACCACAAAATCGAAACTTTTGGGAGATAGCAAAAACTTTTCGTGCATCGCCTAGTGAATCTCGACAAGATGGTGAAATTGTTCTACCGAAATTTAACTCCGACGCTGCTGGAGCCAACTCCACGCAATGGTGTGCTACGGTGGATTGGTTCTGGCGAGTGTCTTGCCGTGTGTGGGAGTCGGCTAATGACGTCACTTTTAACAAAATGGCGTGGCATGGATCATGAGCAAATTGCTGCATCGGTTGTGTGGAGGTGCCTTGAGTAAAACTTGCAGCTCAAAAGAAAAAAAAAAAGTAAAAAAAAAGAAAGGAAGGCAGCATTTAAAAGACCCGCGAATGCACTGCTTGATTGCAGAAAGAAAGTTCACCACAGTGGTACATTTCTTTTTCCCATTATGCCAATAGCGGATAATGTCACTTTGACAATTGACTTCGGGTCTAAACGAAGATCAAAGCTAGGCATAGAGCATAGGCGAACTATCTTGATAAATTCTTTTCAAATTGGCAACCGAGCGGAACAGTCCTTTGCAGGAAGTGAGAAAAAAATTAATATTTCATTTTTTTTGTGGTTAAAATAACCCAAGTAAATTTTAAATCCGAATAAATACAAGCCATCTTCATGGGCTTGAATCGGAAATAAAAAAAGAAACCATTGATGTTGGTGTTCTCTATTTTAAGATATACTTCTTGAGTAAGTGCTAATTTTTCTTTGAATCATTAAAATTTGGTCATTTTTGCAAATAAAATTTTGCACGCAGATTTTTAAAGTCTCGGTATGTTCATTCATGATGGAAAAGAAAAAAGGAAATTAAAATGTATTGCTTTGATTTAGCAGAAGGTAATTATAAAGCTCTAAAGAAAAGAAAAAAAAAACGCATTAACGACATTCACATTTTATCACGTATGTGTATATAATTTTTTTTGTTAGATAAACGTAAAGCCCAAATTTTGGTGTCAAATTTTCCAAAGCCAGAAGTCCAAGACTTATGTTAAATAGTGCAAGCAGCGAAGAAGTTATTCGACAAAGAGACGAAACAATTACTTTGGCGACCATCTGATCAGTTCGATTTCGATACGACACGCGGCAAGCGGTGAAAAGTGAAAACGAAAATTTTTAACTTCTTCTTTTGTTTAAACCTAGGTAATATACTAGAATCGAAAGCTAGAATAAGTTGGTGTACAAGTAATAATTGGTAATAAGAGAAAAAAATATCAAAGAAGCTAACTTCGGCTATGCCGAAGTTTATATACCCTTGCAGTATACTTGGCAATAATATTTTTCCTTTTTGAAATTTCTTTCCCTGCAACTCAATTCATCAATA
>NW_025814170.1:0-93588 GCF_018902025.1 Drosophila willistoni | reverse complement strand
GCCATGTAACAGAAGCTTTAGAACATGTTAATGTAAATACAGTGGTAGAAATTCCAATAATCTTAAACAAATAATATAAGAAATTTTAATATATACAAATCTAAGTTAACAATGACGTCTCCTCCAACATACTCCCCATTGAAGGATGAAGTATGACTCCTTCAATTTACATCAACGTCATCTCTTAAAGGCAATGGAGCGAGTTTGCAGATTGGGCGACGAATAATTCCTTTCTTGGTGCGAACATCGGCTACTCTGACCCTTCCATCTGCACCAAGTATGGCTTCGACCACACGACCAGTAATCCAGCATTGTGGTGGGAGACTGTCTTCATGGATGAGAACTAATTGATCCTTTGCGATGTTGTTTTCGGGATGCAACCACTTAGAGCGTTCTTGTAATTGATGTACATAGTCGCGCTTCGAGAGTTCCCAGAAGCGTTGCTTGAGATAGATCACCCTCTGCCAAAGAGATAGATAAGAAAGTTTTGAGTCATTTACTACCGGTTCAGGGATCGCTTGCAGTGAACATCCGATCAATAAGTGTGCTGGCGTCAGAGCCTCCCCGTCATTGGGATCATCGCTGTGAATGGATATTGGACGGGAATTCAATATCGCCTCCACTTCAATTGCAATCGATTGAAGCTCTTCATACGTCAAATGAGAAGATGTCAAATTTTTGATGAGCAGAGTGTTTATTGACTTTACTGCGGCTTCCCATAAGCCTCCAAAATGGGGAGCACGCGGTGGAATGAAATTGAATTCAAGCCGTCATTTCGGCTAAATTCCTCCAGATTTTTTGCATTGAGTTCTGAACAGATGAACGGTGTGCCGGTGACAGGTAGGCAATTTCAGTATCCGATGCTGTGCACAATGGTCGCGAATTAACGACGGATTCTATTTGCGAGAGCAGTGTCTGCATCTGCTCAAAGGTGAGGACGTTGGTTCCTATTACACGTCGCAAATGCAGCTTAACCGAGCGTACTGCCGAATCCCACTTACCACCCCATTGTGGTGAATATGGAGGAATAAAATTCCATTTGATACCTTGATCCGCAAGCGCTTTTGAAACGATGTCATTGTGCTCGCGTGAAGCGAGAAGCTGTACCATTTCGTCTAGTGCACGTTGTGCACCAACAAAGTTACGCCCGTTATCGCTATACATTTGGGAGCATTTCCGACGACGAGCCATAGAACGTTTTAATGCCGCCAAGAATGTGTCGGTGCTGAGATCAGTGGCCAGCTCCAGATGAAGAGCGGAAGTAACCATACATACAAACAGGCAAATGTAGCCCTTTTCCTTCCTGGGGTTTCGTCCCTTGTGAACCTTCAGCAAGATAGGTCCAGCATAATCGCATCCAGAATGCTCAAATGGAAAGGCTTGTCGCACTCGAACAGCCGGTAAATTGGCCATAAACTGATGTGCTGTGTGATGGCGCTGTCTAAAACCAATATTTCTGTCGAATTATTACAAACATTGCTGAAACTCCTAGATGAAGATTGACCTTATGCTCATGTTTCAGCAGCAATTCCACAAGGCGATGTTGTTTCGGCAAAACTACTGGATGCTTGGCATCTGCAGGCAACTGCGACCTTTCAAAACGTCCACCCACACGTATAATTCCATCTTCGTCAACGAAGGGAGATAGTTTGCTTAAAATTGCGAGCGTCGATACGCTCCAAAAATTGAATTGATTTTTTGCCTGTCGTAGGCAAAACTTCCTTGCTCTGGTAATTTCATCGAGCTTTAGAGGTCCTGAATATTTACACTTGCTTGATTTGATTCGATGAACGAAGCGGAATACATATGCGACCACTCGAACCAGTCTGATCCAAGATGATGTCCTTCCGAGTAGTACCTCAAGATTTTGGTTTTGAACTCAAGTTCTGCTGCTGGCTTGCGAATTGAGCAGCAAGTTGGTGGTCTATTCATTATCTCTGAGTATAGTGTACAGTCGGCCAGCTTTGCGGGATAAAAATATCGTTTGGACATAGATCAAGTTCGTCATCGGGGTCATCAGATTCCAGTATATATGGTCTGCTGTTGACCAGATATTCTGCCTCCATAAAAATTGTTTGCAACGTTTCATCGCTGGGATTTGCGTTTGCTTCAATTGCCCCTTTAAAACAGCCTACTAGTCGCTCCCAGCACCCTCCGAAATTTGGTCCACGTCGAGCCATCATTCTACGAACTGCCATTATGCAGGAATCGGTGTCTAGGGAGTGGACTATCTCCACGTTGATAGTCAGGCATGTGAATATTACTCCGTACCGCTTGCGGAGGTGTTTTGAGGCTCGAGTTCCTCTTTCTGCTTTAGTGTAAAATGTACCGAAGTAATCGACGCCTGTTGCTGTAAATGGTTTTTTGTGGGTGAAAAACCTTTTCTCGATCAGAAATCCCATTTTTGGTGTTTGTGGTTTTGAATGCTTGCGTTTACACCAAACATAAGCATTGATCGTCGTACTGATGATCCTATTTAATTTTGGCATCCAGTATGCCTTCCTGACCTGATGTACTACTACCTATGTTCCGAGATGTTGTGCGTCGACATGAATTTTATTCATCAGCATTCGAGTAAAGATATGTTTGCCATCGAGAACAACTGGGTTTTTGTATATGTCGATACCTCTTTTGCACGTTCTATTCTGCTATCCATTCGCATTATGCCATTGTCATCCAGGTATACACAATATTTTGACAACCTCAATTTTGAAGAAGGCTTTCCGGTTTTTAGGCTGATTAGATCGTCCTGAAATAGTTGCTGCTGTACAATCTTCCACCAGACAGTTTCCGCCCATTTAATTTCGCCGACACTTAACTCATTAAATTTTCGATTACCTTTTAACCGTTTCGTTAAGTTATTTATGTATCTCCCAATCCAGGCAGTACTGCGAATCAATTTATTATATCCAGAAATTCTTTGTATGAGTATATCCATTGGATGTTCCATCTCTTGAAGTAACATTACGACCCCTGTTTGGTCGAATTCTTCTATAATGGGTTTTTGAAGATCCCATGTGAATTCGGGTTTTGAAGAAATTCGGGTCCCTTTAACCACCAATGAAGTTTATGCTCTGATATGTTGTCATGCGTTATGACGTCAGCGATGTTTTCATTTCTTGATAGCCAGCGCCACTCTGATCTTACCGATTTTTCACAAATCTCACCTATTCGATTCGCGGCAAAAACGTCCATACGTTTATCGCTGTTACTCCAGGTAAGAACCGTACGTGAATCAGTCCAAAAGTAAAGTTCTATATTGATTTTTAATTCGTGGCTTATCATTTCAGCCAGACGGCATCCCAGTACAGCGGTCATCGTTTCCAGTTTCGGAATAGTTATATGTTTGATTGGAGAAACCCTTGCCTTAGATGCAATTAGTGACACATCAAATTGACATTTATCCTCCTTAACATAGCTGCATGTGATATAGGCAACTGAAGAATATGCTTTTGCACTTGCGTCATTAAATATGTGCATTTCAACGCGGTCGGCATTGTTCAGATTAAAGCTATAACACCTTGGAATTTTGGTGCCCTCAATTGATATTAATGCCTTTTATCCAATTTCGCCATTTATTTATTACATCTCCCTTGATTTGGTCATCCCAGCCGATTCCAGACTCCCATACATCTCGCATAAGGATTCGTCCTATAATTGTGACTGGTGTCCCAATGGGTCATATAGCAAATTAACTGACAATACATTCCTCTTTGTTGGTGTAACTTTGCCAGAAAGCAGATCATCTGTAACTTTATTACCGTAGTGGAGTACGTGAAGAAGTCGCCTTTTGCGTCCCACAATACTCCTAGTACCTTTGATATTATACCATATATATATACCAATTGATATTAATGCCTTTATCCGATTTCGCCATTTGTTTATAAAATCTCCCTTGATTTGGTCATCCCAGCCGATTCCAGACTCCCATACATCTCGCATAAGGATTCGTCCTTTAATTGTGACTGGTGTCATGAGTCCCAATGGGTCATATAGCGTAGTAACTTTTCCATTTTTTCCCCTATCATTGCTGTAGACTTGTTCGCTCTGAGAGTTTAGGGAATGGATTGTATCCCTCCTTCGTTGCTGTTTGATATAAATTGACACAATTCAAATCCAGCCTTTGAGTGTATTTTCGTGATTGCTTTAATGATGTTGATAACTTCATACGCGCTTGGTTTGGAATCGAGATAATCATCTACGTAATGATTTTCCAATATAGCTTTTACTGCGTCGGGTTGTTCATCTTTACATTTGCTAGCATTGTAATTTTTAACAAATTGAGCCAGAAATGGTGAGCAAGTAGTTCCAAACAACATTGCTTTCATTTGAAATATTGATGGCTCTCTTTTTTGGTCAAGATCTCGCCATAAGAAATATTGTGCTATCACATTCTGTAATGCTCACCTGATTGAACAATTCGCGAATGTCTGCTACGACTGCTACCGCATGTAGCCGAAATCTTATCAAAATTCCTATTATAGACGTTGACCAGTCTGGGCCAGTAAGCAGGTTGCTATTGAGGGACTTACCGTTGCAAGTAGCCGCAGCACCGAACACAAGTCGAACCTTGCCGGGCTTATTTGGGTTAATAACAGCAAAATGTGGTAAAAACCACAGTTTTGGAGATTTGAGAACGTTAATGTCTTATATGCTTCTGCGGTATCCATGTCTCTCAAAAGCTTTCGCTTAAGACATTTGAGTCGTTAAAAAGCCATTGACTTGCTTTTCGGTAGTTTTATGTCATCCGATTTCCATGGCAATCCAATCTCGAAGAAGTTAACCTTTTGGTTAATTGAGCTTTCGGCCTTTGCTATTGCTGACCGCTCATCCACAGACCGTATTTTATCGATCTTTATTGTACAGGCACCGAAGTTTTCAATACTGAATTGTTGCTTAATCATTTGTTGTAGACATACATCTTCTATTTGACAGCAAGTAAAATGTGATGCTTGTACTGGTCCATGTACTACCCAGCCTAATTTGGTTTTAGATAACATTGGCCGATGCTCATTGCCATCTATAACGGCTCGTGCGGTAATTCATTTAGCATGGCGTTGTCCTATCAATACCATAGGTTGCCTATCCTGCAACTTCGTGTAGTCTACTATTTGGTACAAATTCTGTTAGCTTCTTATAGTCAAGTTGTTGTGTTGGTATTTTTAGATCGTTGACTAACCAAACTCCAATTAGCTGATGTTTCGGACCCTTTTTTCAACTGATATTAATGGTTGCAGATTCCGCATCTGCCTCATATCTGTAGACACCACCTGTCCAAGTAAAACAAAATGGTTTTGCGTCACTCTTTATGCCAATTTCTCTTGCCAAGCTCATTTGGTGGATTTTGGTGAATCAGATACGCATCCTGTGACGTTTGTGGTGGCTGCTAGATTTACTTGTAAGGGTCTCTTGTGCAGTAATGGGTTGTGAAACTTTTCACAATTGTCAATTTTGCAGGCTTGTCTTTCGCTGCATTGGCTTTTATGGAATTTTAGACATCTGTAACACGCTTTGTTACGATTAGCTAAATCCCATCTCTTATTAATATCTGCTTTTAAGAATACGTTGCACTTACTTAGAGGGTGTTTTTCCTCGCTGCAAATAAAGCAAATTGCTTTTGATTTTGGCTTTGGTTGGTTTACCGCCTCTATTTCCTGTTGTTGGGATTGGGTTACTTTATATTGGTACTTTATATTTACCTTTTTGAAAAATGAGACATCTTGGATTAGATCTGCTTGTCTTTGTACCCACTCAGCTAGCTTGTCAAATGTACAGAATGAAGCGCGCAAGTTTGCATCTCGTAGATATGCGCCCCATTCTCGTAGATAGTTTTCGGACAGTTTTCCGATCATCATAGCTAGTAATCGTTGTGTGTCGATTATCGAGAACTTATGTTTTGTACAGTGTTATTGAATTCTTCGAAATTGTCGATATTATTGACTGGCTTTACTTGGCACGTTCTTGACATCAACTCTATTGCAATATTTTCGGCTCCACCTTACGCTTTATCTACGATCGATATGATTTTGTCTGGATCTTTTGCAGAGATTAGTAGCAAAGAAACCTTTTCGTTAGCCACTCCCTTTAGAGCTTTTGAGAATCGTTGAACATCTTCCTCTTTGGAGAATCCGCAATGTTTGCTCGTAGCATTGAACTCTTGGATAAAGTGTGTCCAATTCAACGCTGATGAACCATCAAACTCCAGGTGTTTACTTTTTAAGCTCTGCCGCGCCAGCATCTGATTCATGGCTCTTGTTGCCATGCTCGGATTATTGGTTTCATCCAAATAATTCTGACACTCTTCAGATTGCGAACGAACCCACATTGAAGTTCGCTCATTTCGCACAGATGTTTGAAATCGTTCGGACATGCGGGAAGAACAATCTGTTAGTGCGACCTTGGTTTTCAGAACATTTTTCTTACTTACCAGTGCTTCTTCTTCCGCTTGAAGAAGTTCTAGTTCCCTTTGAACTATAATTATTTCATGCTCATGTTCTGCCTTTTCAGCATTGTTATAATTTAAACCTTTGAACGTACGAAGCTGTCGTTTGATCAATGTTTCCGTAACAAATTTCAGGTAGATTGCAAAATGTACATCTCGTAGTGTTTGCGATTTCCACGAATCAATGCGGCCAAGCTGCTGTTTGCTCCACTGCCACATTTTTGATAAGATGGTTTTGTTTTTTGATTATGGACTGTATTTCTATCGCTGATTGCTATTTAAGCGATCCGGCTCGAAGGACCACTATGTTAATTATATTTTGAGATGCTTATAAACTTTATTTGGATTTTTCTTAATATTATGTTTTACAATGTTCTTATTGTCGGCGTGGTCTTTTTTCGAGTGTGGCCGTATCTTGTTAAACTGAGAATACATTGAAATGATCGAAACTTAAAATACTAGATGTATCGATATTGTTCAAGGCCTCTTACTACGATACAAATAAGCTACGACAAATATGCCTATTGCCGATTTGAAAGTGGATAAGCTTGAATGACTGGACTATATCCGAAACTCTCCAGAACATAGTAATTTCAAAATAAACCCTCCATGCCTATCTAACCAAATGTTTACTACCATAGCATTTCGTGAAATATGTATCTAAGGCTAGGCTATCACGAAACTCACTTGGTCGACCAATCCTCAATTCGGAATTACAATCGCATTTCCAAAGATCGTACTCATGCGCGATACCAAAATACTTTCTAGAATATGCACAATAACTTGTAATCAAATGGAACTGTAGTTCTTCCTAAAAATTGTAAATATGGATAGACTATTCGAGCTCTGTGGGATGGCCCATCATTTGAGAATCCTCCTCAAATGTTTGAAAAGTGGTTTAATTATGGATTTGTTTGGTCGTGTCCCACGTTTGGCGCCAATTATTAATATATGTAGTGACCAGAATGGGTTATGGTTCATAGTTATTTTTACAAGAACTTCATTTCAGAAGTAGAGACACTAAGGTTGGGGATAAGTCTTTAACATGAGCTGGATCCTCCGAAAACGTTATGCTTCGTTGTGCTCATTAGTTGTTGAATTGACAAAATGATTAAACCACCAGTGTGATCAGGTTCGAGGATGCGCATTCTTGCTATGCTCGGGTCTAGCTCGTCGGATTGGTCAGGGTTCTTTCTCCCCTTTTCACACTCACTATCATTAATAAATTTAATGCGCGTTATGAAAACTAAACTAACTACTAAAAGTTTGAAGTTACTATTATCACTATTGCTAAGGTGCCAATTCATCACAACCTAAAGAAAGAAGACAAACATGAATCTAAATAAAGAATGTGAGAGAACTTAGATGTGATGAGTCTCCCTCTTTACCCACCATACCATGACAACTGTTCTAATTTAAAGGTTGTCCCAAAACAATGTAGTTTTATTTTTTTTATGACATCTTATGAAAGTTCAGCAATGATACTTGACAGACCATATTAGAGTAACTCAATTCATTATTTCTGTTTCGAACATAATTTTGGGTTTCTTTACTTTTTTCCTAACAAGTTTGTTAGGAAAAATTCAACCTTTCAAATCCAAAAGTGACTTAAATTACTAATATCTTAGATTTATATCTCTTATGAGAATTTGCTGTGGTGTGGTTTATAAAGAAGTTTTAGATTAATTATATAAATGACAATGAAATATACTCCATAGGTTACCATACGCATATCGCTCCATTAGAACAAACAATTAAAGTAGGATTCTTAACTAGAGACTACTTAAATACTATAAAAAAAAGGTTTAAAGCTCGTAATGGCGAAAATGAACTAAATTTAAATTGTTCGGTATAAGTCTGTTGCTTAAGGAACGTTAGGTTATGATTGATTCCAATCGAATGACAAAGTGCGAATCTTTATAGATTATGAGAGAGGCTTTATTATTTACGTGACTATATGACAACGACTAATTTTCGGCAGTCTAGGCAGCTCCCTCTCAAGACGGTGCATGTGGATTTTAGGTTTTTGCCTAACTTATGGCATTCGTTCAGCGCCTTACGTCCCTGTATGTGAACCATGGGGCGTTCGTCGCCTCAAATTTTGGAAACTTCAGCTACGACATTCTTAGGCCTAGGCTTTCTCTTAGCACTAGTACGGATATTCGGTACCTTGTTACGGCTGGGACTGTGAAAACATGAATTTAGTTTACCGGGTCAGGGAATCATAACCTCACTTAAATAAGAAAAATATCACCTTTTAACTCTTTCACTTTTAATAAACTAACCGAACGGTTAGGTTTGGCACTGTACTGGTCTTCAAATTTTCCACCGATATTGTCTAATTAATTTTTATACCCTTGCAAAAAGGGTATATTAATTTTGGTCAGAAGTGTGCAACGCATAGAAGGAAGCATCTCCGACCATATAAAGTATATATATTCTTGATCAGCACGGGACGAGTTCAAATAGCCATGTCCGTCCGTCATATCATAAAGCTCTCATACAAACGGCAAAGTCACGAACAGTGACTTTTCTCAATAGCTTCCTGAGCTATTGTCGTGAAATTAAATATTTGTTAATTTATTATACTAACAAACGACTGTGCCAAATTTGATCAAGGTCGGGTGACTATATCATATAGCTCCCATAGGATCAATCGGTCGAAAACAGTGACTTTGGTCAATAACTTCGTTACTTTTGAAGCAATTGTCATAAAAATTTATATTTCTCAGTTCAGCATAACTATTGATGACTGTGCCAAATTTGATTAAGATCGGGCGACTATATCATATAGGAACAATCGGTGGTGAACTTTGATCAATAACTTCGTTATTTCCTAAGCCGTTCTTCCGAAAACATTAGACCTTTTACAAAAAAAAACTTGCAAGGGCCCAGGCCCTCTGGTTTTCTGTTTGTCCACCACCACGTGGTATTACGACTTGAAATTTGTTTAAGTAAAAATCACTATATAATTTATGCAACTTATCGCTTCGGCAGAACAGAATAGAATAAATTTTGAGCTAAGGCACGCGTCTTATGCAACAGAATTTGCGAACAGAGCTTTCTAAGGAGTCTTTTCTACTCAAAGCTGAAACTCAACCATGTAATTAATTTGGCCATGATCCTATCAGTGTAACCGTTCTGTTATTTGCTCTTCATGAAAGCGCGGTTGATTTAAAAAAAAAATACACTCTCTTCCTTTTGAAAGTTAAATATTTTAGAAAAAGAATCCGGTCACTACAAGCTACAGTGAAATTTTGCATGTAGGCTTGTATAAACTGCAGGGGTTGTATATCTCGGAATCAGCCGGATCGGATCACTATGTCACAGAATTTTCATACAAATGGCAAAGTCACGAACAGTGACTTTTTTCAAAAATAACTCTGTTAATTTCTCAGCTATTGTCGTGAAATTAAATATTTGTATATAACACTAACTAACGACTGCGCCAAATTTTATCAAGATCGGGTGACTGTATCATATAGCTCCAATAGGAACGATCGGTCGAAAACAGTGGCCATTGTCATAAACTTTGCTAATTTTAACACGATTGCTTTCAAATTAATCATTTGCTAGTGTAATATATCTGCTAATGACTGTGCCGAATTTGATAAAGATCGGGTTACTATATCATATAGCTCCCATAGGAAAACAGTGACTTTGATCAATATCTTCTTCAGAATTTCGAAGAATGGAAAAAAATGCACTTCATAGACACAAAAATGATCGGGAAATACCATGTAACCCTTGGAACAGGTCACGTATGTACATACAAGTATACAGAAGTGTGTAGGTCGCTATGGAAGAGCGACATACACTTTTATAAGTTTGTAATGGGATATAATGTGAATGAGATTTTAATAAGAAATGTTGTACTTATCAGGAATTCCGCCGATGCAAGCTGGAATAGCGGAAGGACATCGTGCTCGAAGGACCAATGTTCGTGGAGGGGCGGAACGATATGTGGTGTGCAAATTGGCGGGTGCCAATTTCTTCAGGGTCTGGTGAGTGCGTGATGAAATTAAAACGCGCGAGAACTTCGGTTAAAATTAATTCTGATTTATTTATTTATTTCACAAAATATCCCGACACCTACGAAATGGCTCGGGTTGAAAAAGTTACAATATCGAAAGATAAAAGCGCAAGGAAAAAGAACGGGTGTTCGGATTAAAAACTCGTACTGGATAGAATATGGCGATTTACAGGAGAACCCGTCGTCACCCTCCTCAGTATGACCGAATTCGGTTTAGGGAAAAAACCCTACCCCCCACTCTCTGCTGTTCACCCGGTGGCGTGAACAAAAAATAAATAAACATCTGGATTGTTAAAGCAATCTTTTGCTCTTTACAGTGCTGAAATTTGGTTGTTTGGTAGTTCGATTCAATTAGCTATTGCTTTCAGAGAGCTAAAAAGAGGCGGACATCGCCATATAGTCAGCTTGAAAATCTTACTAGAGAATACATTTCGAAATGCTTTCTCCTCTCTTTGACCAATTTTGTGATACCCAATACCCTTGCAAAAAGGGTATATTAATTTTGGTCAAAGTGTGCAACGCATAGAAGGATAAAGTCTATATATTCTTGATCAGCACGACGAGACGAGTTCAAATAGCCATGTCCGTCCGTCCGTCCGTCTGGATCAACGCAAACTCCTCCTAGACCATAAGAGCTACAGAGCTGAAATTTTGCATGTAGGCTTGTATATACTGTAGTCGTTGTATATCTCGGATTCAGCCGGATCGGATCACTATATCATATAGCTCCCATACAAATGGCAAAGTCACGAACAGTGACTTTTCTTAATAACTTCGTTATTTTCTGAGCTATGATCATGAAATTTAATATTGTTGAGTTAATTACACATATAAACGACTATGCCAAATTTGATCAAGATCGGGTGACTATATCATATACCTCCCATAGGAACGATCTTTCGAAAACAGTGACTTTTGTCAATAACTTCGTTACTTTTGACGTGATTGCTTTCAAATTAAATATTTGTTAGTTTAGTATATCTGTTAATGACTTTGCCGAATTTGATAAATATCGGGTTACTATATCATATAGCTCCCATAGGAACGATCGGTGGAAAACAGTGGCTTTGATCAATATCTTCGTTATTTCCAATGCTAAAATTGTTGGCCGTTCTTTCGTAAGCATTAGCCTTTTTAGATAAAACGTTGTTTCATAGGTTTCATAGGCTATAGGTAAGAAAAAAGATACCAAAAAAGTTGCAAGGGTATACAAACTTTGACGCGGTCGAAGTTAGCCCCGGCCCTCTGGTTTTTGTTTCAATTAAATACATGTTTTCTCAATTCGACGAGAGAAGGAAATGCATTTGAGTATTTTGAATATTCAACAATCAAATTTTTCCAGTCGTTGATATGAAGAAGCCAATTCGACCATTTTTTCCCTCTACACCCCTACCATCTCTTTTTTGTTTCTGTGTGTGTGTGTGTTCAGTGAAAGTAAAGAAATAACAGAAAGTAGTCAATGTGTTGGCGTTGTCTCTTCGTCTGTCATTTGTTCAGGTCGGTTAATTTGATTTGTGTTTGTTTCTCGCTTTGCATTGCGTGAGAGGCGTTAAAACGCCCCAAACGAAAAAATATGTAACTATATAATTGTAAGTACATAAAAAATTGCGTGCTATTGGAAAATAACAAAACTTAAAGTGAAAGGAAAAGGCACAATGTTTAGAAAACTTGTAAAAATCGGGTAACGTTAGCTCTCAGGTCCAATTGTCATTAAACGAAAAGTTTCGTAAAGATTTCTTGATATATTTGTGTAGGAATTTGACCTATTTAATATATTTATTTGTAGTATTTTAGTTTATTTTAACGTAAAACTATTTATTGGATTATTTTAATTAGATTTAGTTGGAAATTCGTCGTCTTTACTGCTTCGCGTCGTTTCGTCTTTCGTCTTTTTTGCAACAGCTCTCGCTCGTCTCTTCGGTTCGACTGCCCGTCTTTCGCTCGTCTTTAGCTCAATTCGCCCCGCTCAGCAGAGTTGCCAGACCCAATCCCACAACTCGGCCATCCTAGTATGCATTCGCCTCGAATGCATCCTGGTCGTCTATGTCACAGGGAACCCACAGCTTCATATAGGCAGCGCAAGTCGTAGTTCGCCTAGGACCATCGTTGAACAATGTATCTTTGACCACGTCGTATGTAAATATTTGGGCTTCAGCTTCAAACCTCCTCCAAGTTGGGTTCTTTTAATAGCTACCAGATCACCGACTTTGTATATGGAAGTAGGTCTGCGACGTAAGTTGTAGGTCTTCTTATTTTCTTCTTGCATACGAAGGATCTGCTGCTTCGCTATATTCCGTAGATCATCTCTGTTGTCGTTAAAAATCTGAATCATCTCATCGTGTATTATTTTTTCAGCTTAAGGTCGTCTTTTGTGTGCATCTTTGTACCAATCAGTAGTTCGAACGGCAAACTTATACCATTTGCTAGGGTCTTCTATCGAAATCTTTGACAACACGGATATAATAACAGCGTTAAGGCGTTCGACTTGTCCGTTCGCTTGTCGTAACTGCGTGAAGTTCGATATTTTCTGCCATACTCTTTAAACTCGTCAGAAGTAAACGCAGAACCTCTGTCAGAAATAATTTGAACTGGATTTCCAAAAATTAAACTTTGTTGTTGTAGTCTTGTGATTACTTCCTTCGTAGAGGTCGTTTTCGTCGGGTACAACCAGCAAAATTTTGTAAAGCCATCGATAACTGCAAGAATGTGCTTATACTGCTTGTGAGTTGACTCTAAGGGTCCAAGAAAATCGATGTGGAACGTCTGAAAAGGCAGTTCTTCTTTCGGCAGTGGATGCAGTTCTCCTTCTTTTTTACCAAGCTTTCGATTAAGTGTTAGGCATGGAATGCAGCATCTTATTTGGTGTTGTATTTTCTCATCTAATTTTGGGATATAGTACTCCTTTGCAATTATTTCCTTCGTCTTTTTCACAGAAAAGTGACCTCTTTCGTGAGCATGCCTAATAATTTCCCGTTGCAGAGTAGAGGGAACTACAATTAGTTCTTCATCATCAACCAACTTATAAAGTATGCCAGCTTTCATAAAATAGTTGTTATGAGAAGTTTTCTGAGCAAGGATATCGATTATGGCCTTCAATTGGTCGTCTTGTGCTTGGGCATTCTTTAATTTACTGTGTATGTAATCTTCTGTTATAATCATAACGGGGTACCGACTAAGCGCATCTGCATGACGTATACGATTACCTTCACGGTGCTCAACATCAAAATCAAATTCTTGGATCTCAAGAATCCATCGTGCGACTCTAGTGCACACATCTTTTTTATCCATCGTCTTTGCAAACGCATTACAATCGCTTATAACTTTGAAATGCATACCTAGAAGGTAAACTCGGAACTTACGAAATGCTTCAACTACCACCAAAATCTCTAATTCGTAGCTAGTGAATTTTCTTTCCGCTTCAGTCGTCTTTTTGCTCATGTAGTATACAGGGTGCAATTCTTTATCATCGGGTAACTTTTGTAATAAAATTGCTCCAAAGCCATCAATCGATGCGTCTGTATGTACTTCTGTTTCAAACTTGGGGTTAAATATTTGCAGAACAGGTTTCTGTGTTATCAATTTTTTTTAGCAAATTAAAAGATTTTATCTGACTCTCATTGAATCTAAAATTTGCATCGTTTTTTAATAAATCAGTAAGAGGCTTGGCTATAATCGAAAAATCTGCAATGAACTTGCGAAAATAACCAACCAGGCCAAGAAAACTTTGGAGCTGCTTTTTATTCATCGGCATAGGAAATTTGTTTACAGCTTTGGTCTTTGCGTCTGAGATACATATCTTCTGATTCTTTATAGTATACCCCAAAAATTATATTTCTCTCTTCAAAAAGCAACATTTCTTTAAGTTAATGACTAAACCATATTCTTCACATCGCTTCAAAACATTTCTCAGATTGGAGACGGCTTCCTCTTCAGTTTTACCAGGGATTATAATGTCGTCGACGTATGGGATAGCCGTACCAGCACGGGTTAAATCACGAAAAATGGCATTAAGGTGTCTCTGAAATACCCCAGGGGAGTTCGTCAAACCAAAAGGAACTTTTAAAAACTGGTACTGTCCGTTGTGTGTAACGAACGAGGTGAATCTCCGACTCTCTTTTTCAACATCTACATGAAAAAATCCAATCTTTAAATCGATTGTGCTGAAAACCGTTGCTCCTTGTAGCCGATCCAATTGATCTTCAATCAGGGGTAATGGAAAATGGTCTTTTACTATTACCTTGTTTATTCTTCTGTAGTCAATGCACAGACGTGGAGTGCCATCGCGTTTTTTTACTAATACGACCGGACTGCTGAATTCAGACTCGGATTGTTCTATTATTTCGTCTTTCAGCCACTGATCGACTTGGTCATCGATTATGCACCGTTCAGCAAAAGCGAATCTGCGTGGTCTCGAATAAATTGGACTATCGTCTTTTAAAACAATACGCATTTCAACATTTGTCGATTTTAACTTTTCCTTCTTATAGTTTTTGATAAGTTCGTTCACTTCGCACTTTGTACTTTTCGATGCATTTGAGGCAATGTCAATTTCGTCGTTTTCGACCTTTATTCTCATTACCGAACTTAATTCCGTTTCATCATTATATTTCCCGATTTGTACGCCATCGCGATTGATTTTTATTTCGGCTTGCTTACAAAAGTCTTCTCCCAAAATCACTTCATCATCTAAGAATTCAGATGATACCACTAAAAAAACCAAATCAAACTGTTCTTGGCTTACGAAAAGCCTTCCCGTAAACGAACCGATAGGTACCACTCTCTTTTTATCTCCGAACCCGTATAGAACTTTATCAACTTTAGCGAGCTTAGGTTTTTTCAAACGATTATAAATTGTTTCCGTTACGATATTATATTTGCTACCAGTATCAAGCAAGGCTATACACTTTTCATTGTTGATTGATACTTCTTTACACATAAACATATGATCAGCTGATATTTTATTAGTATTACGAACATCTGTGCTATTTTCAGGCTTTTTATTTGGACAGTCTTTTGCTATGTGACCAAAATTATTGCAACCAAAGCACTTTTTTCCTTTACTCTTATTGTCACAATTCTCAGATATATGTCCTTTTTGCCCAAAGTTATAGCATTTTATACCACTTTCTTTATTTTCGTATTTCATTACACTTTCTTTTTTGATTTGAACGTTCTTGGAGTCACTTTTTTGATTACTTGACTTTTCCCGCATTTTTTCATAACATTTTATTTTCTCTTTAAACTCTTTTAGGTTATTAGCATTGTACAATATTGCTTTGTTCATACTCAAGTCATTAATTCCGTCAATTACATACTGCATAAGAGCACTGTTCTCTATATTACCCCGTGATGCCATCTCTTTCATTTTCAACAAATATTCTTGAACACTTTCACCTTTCTTTATTTTCCGTTCTGACAATTGTTTATGTAACTCCGCGCTATTTATTACTGTTTTAAATTCATTTAAAAGTGATTCTTTCAATGTCGACCAATTTTTAATTCCGCGTTCACTCAGAATAAACATTTTAGCAAGTCCTTTAATAGCTCTTTTAGCAAAAACAAATTTTTGTAAACTATCCCATTGCATCAAGTCAGCCATGTCTTCGAAATCCTCAATCCATACTTCAACTGATAAATTTTCATCGCCATGAAAAGGTCGTAAAGAGTCTTCAACGTCCCGAAAACTCAAAGCGAACCTCGGTGGTGGCATGTTGACATTCACTGCACCTTGCGTATCAATATTGTTGGCCACGACTGTAGAGTTTGCCCTATTCGTTTTGTTTCGCATATTTTCGTTTGTTGCAGCTGTTCTAAAATTCGTTTCGTCGCTCACTACTGACAACATTTCGTCTTCGTCTTGCATATTGCCTACATCTCCATCTCTTTCGCACTCATCGTCGTCATCTTCGTTTTGATCATTCTCTGTGTCAAGGTCAGCTAGCAAATTTACAGCTTGCAAATTGCGAAATAAATGGGATGTTAGATTCGATTTATCATGCGATAAACCCAAAACGTTACAAATAATCACTTAATCGTTATTTGTTAAATTCTTTTCCACATAAGACACTTTACTTTTATATAAATCGCTGTTGCAATCAAAATCAAACCCTTCAAATTTTCTTAGTCTTTGGCGATTTGCACGATCGCCTTCTTCTTCGTATATAAACTTGTGAAACAATGTAATATTAGATTTCTTTTCAGTTTTCAGTGACTCTTGCACATTCACAAAGTCTTCAAGTTTGCTCATAGTTCTTTCTCTTACGCACACACACTAATATTGTACATACAAATATGTATATGTATATATACGTCGTTTGCCACGTCACCCGATAACTGTGGTATTCAAACACTTTCGCGTCGTTCGTTGAAAACTTTTTCACCGTTTCTTTGCCGCTTTTTCGTCGTTAGCCGCCAATTTTTCGTCGTTTGATGCTAATTCTTATTCGTTTTCGCGCTGTTTTTTTCTGGTCGTTTGATTCCACTGTTGCGTCGTTTTGTGTATGTTTGTCTCTTTCTCACTCACTGATCTTACTTTTTTACTTCTTTATAAGTTGAGCCATGCCTTCTTTGTAGGGGGAGTCATGCCTATTTTGTAGGTTGAGCCCCCATATTTGTAGGAATTTGACCTATTTAATACATTTATTTGTAGTATTTTAGTTTATTTTAACGTAAAACTATTTATTGGATTATTTTAATTAGATTTAGTTGGAAATTGGTCGTCTTTACTGCTTCGCGTCGTTTCGTCTTTCGTCTTTTTTGCAACCGCTCTCGCTCGTCTCTTCGGTTCGACTGCCCGTCTTTCGCTCGTCTTTAGCTCAATTCGCCCCGCTCAGCAGAGTTGCCAGACCCAATCCCACATTTGTTATCAACAGACTGATTTGGCCGAAAATTCCTAAATACTTTATGTAAAAAATCTAAATAAATCTTTATATATAAAACCTCTCTTGTTTTAAACTTTAGTACTGAAATATTTGAACTTTAGACGCTATATAATTTGCAGATACATTTATGGATGTTAGGTATAGTAGCTTAAAGTCTGTTTTATATAGATTGTGAGTTAACTTGAATCTTTATTGTGTATGTTCTAAAATTATAGGGTAGAAAGAATTACGCTACTATCTTATTTATATCAGATACCCTTTTGATATACGATAAGACAAATGTATACTTTTAATAAGGGTGGATTAAAATTTGGAGTAAAATCGTCAAAATATATAGTAAAAGATATTATTTCAAGTCGAACTCTACAGGAATCAACCAGGAATTAGTCTTAAGAAATATCCATTGTGAAAACTTTTATATCTAAAGATCTATCAGACAGTTTATAAATATACTGATTCAGCCCTGGGCGAGCGACGTTATGCTCTACCCAAGGTGTTATCGATAAGTGAAGAAGAAGTACTTGGCAAAACGTGAACGAGAAAGGTTGCAAACGAATAAGCTCCTACGATCGGTGGTAACGAACGGCCATCACGAACGAATCCAACCGCATCGCTTTGTGAACGTCCATTTATTGTTTAGTCTCAATTAATTAAGAAACTTATATTAATTATCTACCTAAACGTACGAGTCTGGCAATTATATTGTTCCCGTAAGCCGCACTCCCCGCCGAGGCCTTTCTGAAAGCTTCTCCAACTACAATCTTCTACTGGGTAATCTGATTTACAACCGACATTCTCAGAAGTTAGTTTTATTGGGTGACAATTTTTAGAAGTGGGATGGTGTCCAATTTTAAGAATTTGGATAGTGTGCAGAAAGGAACGGATATTTTTAATAAGTAGAAGTGTGTGAAGAAAAAGGTTACACGCAATTTTCCGCGGTAGAATAGCTTGGCATGAGAAACTCGAAAAGTGTATTAGTGTGCGTTCTGTGCATGAACGAACTCGTGGAAACGAGAGCGAAAGACGAATAAGCGAAATGAAAAATCAACGAACATACAAGTGTGAGATAACAATAATGCCGCAGAAAAATTATGTATCAAAGAAAGCTTTGCAGCAAAAATGTAGACAAGCTGGATTGTCAACATCAGGAAATCGAGAACAATTACAGAGAAAATTAACCACGATCTGTAGTGACGAAGAATACGCCAGTGCAGAAAATCAATCAATGGCTAAAAAGATAAACGAATTAGAAAAAACGATTAGAGTATTGCAAGAGCGTTCATGTCAACGTGCAATGATTTCGTCACCAATTGAGCTTAGTGACGTAAACGTACAAGAAGTTTTTGGAGAAAGAAACGTGCTTTTGACAAACACTGCAACGTCTCAGCAGTACGATAATGTTGCTATGTTTCAGCAACTCGGTAACACTGCTACGTCTCAGCAGTACGATAATGTTGCTACGTTTCAGCATCTCGGTAAAACTGCTACGACTCAGCAGTTCGGTAATGTTGCTACGGTTCAGCAACTCGGTAACACTGCTACGTATCAGCAGTACGATCATGTCGATACTTCGCAACAACTCGGTTATGCAGCTACGTCTCCGCAGCACGCTTACTTTGCTACGTCTCGGCAAACCAATTACATTGTTACATCGCAACACGTCTATATGGTTGCGCATCACCAATACGTACCCTTCGCTCCGACTCATCAAAGTGGTATCTACAATATCGTTCTTACATCACAGCAAGATAATTATGTAAGCAAAAGTGGGTAAAACACAAATGTAGGTCAGTATTTTGAAAATTCTCAGAATTTCGCAACCCAACGAAAACAACAACACGAAGTCAACTGAGAAGAAAAATATAATATTTCAATATTTGAAATATTTCAAACATGGCCAGAATTTGTTTCGAAATTTCTGTACGACTTCCCATGTATCAGCAACCAAACGGGAAACAACGGAATCACCACAAGATCATTTTTATAAAATGCTAGCTATTGGTAAAACGGGTGAGTTATCTGATTCAGCAATTGTAACACATATTATAAACGGCGTCAACAATAACGTTCGGCTCATAACGAAATCAAATATAATCCACAATAAGGTAATAAGCAGAAGTCAAGCCAATCCGTAATAAAACGGACACCCAAAGAAAAGATAGAGCCGTCAATCAAATGCTTTAATCGTCAAAAATTGTGAGATTATTCGTCAGATTGTCCTGTTCTACAGCGTAAGCCTCGATGTACTCATTGTAATCGTACTAAGCACGACTCTACCAACTGCCCTGAAAAATTTAAAAACGTTTCGAAAGTGAATAAAATTGACTCAAACTTTGATATCTGTAAATTTATTTCAATTATCGGAAACGAAACAAACGCATTCGTCGATCAAGGTAGTACACGTACTCTGATTCGAAAATCATTTGCAGAAAACGTAGGCGTTTATCGAAAACATACGCCAAATAGAAACGACTCAAAATCGAGCGGATACCGAAAACGAAGAATTGGAAAAAGTCTTAATAGAATAAGCGCAATTAAAAATTTAAAATACATACAAACGTAAGAGAAGTCAAAAGATTCCATGGTCTCACAGGTTTCTTCAGAAAATTTATTGAAAATTACTCATTATTATCACGTCCTTTAACAGAACTTCTACGTAAAGCGGAGGCGAATACATTTAGTTGCGGAGAAGCCCAGCAACATGCAGCGTACGTGTTCTCACTCCATACGATTTTTCGGCTAAACAGGAAGTACACACCGATGCTTGTGCTTTAGGCCTAGCAGGAGTTTTACTGCAGTTACATAAAGACAATGATTGGCGTCCCGTTTGTTATTTTAGTCGACACTTTTCCAACGCTAAGAGTAAATACTACAGTTACGTATTGGAAACGCTTGCAGTAGTAGAAACACTCCAAAGTGTACCTTTTGGGAAAATCATTCCGTCTGATGAACGAGTGCTCCGCTATTGCCAAGGTTAAAACGAATAAAGAACTCATTCCACAGCTGTGGAACAGGTAGCGCGCTGGTGGATTTGCAATAATAAAAAAAAATCACGAGTTTTGATTAGCTACGCACTGGTCGGAAGGAACACTCACAAAATATTCCATACATTTAGTTTCAAGTGACGATTTTAGCATACCCTTTAAAAAAGTAGTTTACATTTAGATGGAACATATATTCGTATCGATATTTATAACAATTATATCTCAATAGCTTATATCGATTTACAATCAATTTTAAAGAATCCAATTCAAGTCTTGAGATTCTATAATTGCTTAATTTGGAAATTTACAAATGAAACTAATAAAATTCAAAATTTGATACTCAAATGAAATTTTGTCATCGATTGATCTGAAATCCTTTATAGTCCCCGGGGTCAACTTCTCAAAAGGATACACATATCTACTCGAAGGCTTTCGAAGTTATTTGCGGAATGGGCGGGAAATGTTTACAATAATCAAACAGAAACAGGTGTTAAAATAAAAATTTCAAATAAACTTTGTCACTACAATATGTGGGCAATAAATTTATTGTCAATGAATCATCAATGAAGTCATTTTTATTTATTCAAATGTTGGAAAGTTGATCACATTAATTTCGTAGACATTCTAGTCACTAAACGACTATCTTCTTCAATGGCAGATTGCAAATTTTGTTCATCGAGATGGAAGCAAAATGCCTCATGTAGATGCGTTGAGTCGTACTCCAAATTTACCCCGGAAGGATCACTAGATGAATTTGTTCGGACCATAATTTCGGAAATCGACGACTGGTTGTTAACGATGCAACTACAGGATAAAATACTTGTCGAAATAATCGCAGTACTGAAGGGAAAGCGTCACAGTGGTCAACTGAAGCAACTACGTACTGATTATGTCATCGAAAATCATCGCATTTATCGAAAAACCAAAGCCAGTTAGATGGCGCGTTGTTAAAAGTTGCCATGATAATCTCGGGTCCTTTTATTCGATGCAAACAAGGAAATACTCATATACTGGCTATTGCTGAACGGGATGAGCTAAGCCTAGGCGTTGGGAGGCCATTTATAGTCAACGACTTTATTGATATCCTACTTAGCTCGCAAAACAATTGCGTCGCGCTGAACGTCAGCGTAACCAAATCTTCAGTTCTAGGTAAACTCTAGACGAGGCATACGTGCCATCTCCACCTCGTGAAGTAGTACTTCAGCGTTGGTTCCGCGAGAGGGATACGGAGCATAAGGTAGGTTTTAGTGCTGTGCGGTGACCACTAACCAAGGTCGATACCAAGTCCCACACTTCGGCTTTTGAATGCTTTCCACCCTATTTATAAAAAAAAAAAAAATCATATACTGGCTATATCTGATCCATTCAGTAAATTCATTCTGCATAACCCTTAAAGGACCGTAAACTCGCAGAAAAACAGCACCACTGGATTCAGTCCAATTGATCTCGTATTTAACTTCAACGTATTTAATTTCAAAGCTATCGTGCAGAACACCCTTACTGCAGCGATACACGCCGACCTGGACAAGCCATATTCCAACGAAACTTTCAACGAAAATCGAAGTCAAGCCTCAGCCAATAGCATCAGAGAGAGCTAAATGGAAGAAAAGTTTTGATGCCAAACACGATAACCCCTTTGTTTATTCCACAGGTAATATTGTAGTAGTCGAGAACGAACCAGCCGCGACAGGCGTATCACGTAAACTGGAACCACGATACCAAGGTCCTTATGAAGTAATCAAAATCCTTGGAAACGATCGTTATGTAATCAAAGATATCCCCGGCATACAGATTACAGGACGTAAATACTGTTCTCTATACTCCTAGGATAAGATGAAAGCCTGGTGTTCAACTATTCCTGAATTGGATGTATCTGACGACGAAGATATGCAGGATTGGCCGAGCTGTCGCCCGACAGTTTATAAATGAATCAGTATATTGGACGAGGGAAACGATCGTTATGTAATCAAAGATAATATTGTGAAAGCGGTGGATTGACGTGAGCTTTCTAATTTGCCAGTGTTCCATCAATATGGGGAAGAGGATACGCGTCCTTACGAGTGCACTGATTCACTGCTCTAGAATCTAAACATAATCGAACTTTATCGCCACGTCTAACCAATACACAATTGGAGCTCCATGGGCTGTTACTTCTTCAACTAAATCTAACATTCTATCTATTTCTGTGCACATTAGCTTCTCAATGGCCGTTGAAATTAGCCAATGCATTTGTTTAATGGACTATCAACTTCAATCTTATGATCAATGAGATGTGTGCGGCCTAATCCTTCTTTATCGTAGCAGGGTAATTTAGCAATTGCAGAATTAAGTTTTCGCTGCTGATACTCAGACAAACGGTGCATTTTCTCGGAATCTTCATGATCATTTCCTTTTTTTCCAATAATATGTAAGAAAGCTCTGGCTGGGGTACAATTCTCAGTCCCAGAGTCCTGTCTACAGAACATTTATTTGATCTGGAGACCTTGATGAGTATTAGGATAGGGGACTGAGAGTGGTCCCTTGTGGATGAAGGGGAGAAAAGGGAAGGGAAAGGAGAAGGAGGAGAGTCCAAGAGGAGTAGCAACGACTGATCTCGTCTGCCAAGCAAAGCCCGCTTGGCCAAGATCCGTTGCCTCTTGGACTGGGAAAGGGAAGCGTTAAAGGAAATGTTAGTGTGGTTATTGGAAAGGGATGGTGAAGAGGAACTGCAACGACTGATCTCGTCTGCCAAGCGAAGCCCGCTTGGCCAAGATCCGTTGCCTCCTCACCTTGAGTGACTAAGCCTAGAGACCAGCGACTGACTTCGTTTGCAGGAGAATAACTCATCCTGTCGAAGTCCGCTGATCTTTCGGCTCCACTCAAATAGTTAAGTGGCCAAGGAAAAGGGAAGGGAAAGGGTATACATAAATTCGGTGACGAATAAAGAAATAATGCCGGGTGTGTTAAACGATCATATTATAGAGTTTATTAATAATTAATTAATCCTAAACATATTTTGCAACCTGGGTCCCTACCGCTCTCAAGCAAAACAAAGGGGGAACTTTGGTCATGGGCTCACCTGCTAATCCTGGAGGATCTCTTTAGGGCACTATGTGTTTTGTCTTCTGCTACTGTTGGTTTCACTTGTTAATTTCTCACTGAGACTTCTGTTGCTGGTTTCACTTGTCAACTATTCACTCTCGTGGCTACTGGCGAAGTAATTTTCTCCTAATTCTATCTCTTTGTTGAAACCCACCCTTGCTCTGCTTACTTATGTCCTAACGGTGCTTTGGCACGCGTCACGATCGCCGTGTCTCTCTCTCTCACTTTCGATTTTCCCATGCTCTCTTTAGCGTCGGAATGCGGCGCAGCGTCCGCTGTCGGAAGGTTGTTCTCTCCGCAACGCGTCGACTCTGCAGCCGCATCCAGACGGTAGCTAGAAAGATAGGGAGGCGTCGATCGTAAGTATTGACTATTAAAAAAAAAGAACTACAGTTAGTTTTCATGTTGGGATGTTTAATGTGCCCTCCATTGGCGTATTAGAACTAGAAAGTAAAAATGAATAGTTTAAATTGCAATGATAATGTGACTCGTCACACGGTGTCCTTATTTGGAACGGACGAAATGGATCGTGACTCGCCCGTGTACTTTAACGTCGATACGGAACAGTTGATCGTCCGCCCACATGAGGAAACGGGTGTTTCTGCGGGGTCCATCGTGATGGAGTACCGCCACCCTCGTCTATCCGGGGTGTCGACGAGCCATTCTGGTGGTGGGAGGACCCAATTGGAAGCCGCGAGGGTGGCCTCCGGCACATAAATTGCCGTAGATCGGCGCACATGGCCTCGTGACGTTGGTCCAGGGCTTGTGTGAGTTGGCGGAGTAGCGGCGTCGTTTGCTGTGGCGAACGATAGTCGAGGACGGGGCCCGGAGAGTTCTAGGGGCATCTCTTCGTCTGCGTTGTCAGATGAAGTTTCACTGATCCTGACGGTCGTCAGGCAAACACCTGTGTTCGCTGGGGGGCTTAAAGGCTCATACACGCAGAGGGCCGCAGAGGGGTGTCCGGCATGGCTGCTTCCACGACTTCTGGAGGTTGGCGTCTCTCCAGACACTCACACACGTGCCGCGGAGGGGTGTACGGTGTGAGCGGAACTGGGTCTGCGCGGGCTTTAGAGGACTCGTGCACGGGCCGGGTGTCCGATTCACGGTGAGACGGCGAGTTGCCCCACAGGACCAGTGGATAACGTCGGATCCTCCAAACGATCAGGGCCGGCAGACTCCGAGGGTCCGATGTTTTGCGCTGGGGGACAGAGTTCGACCACCGACAGTATCACAGCGCGCTCAGGTCGGGTCGAGGCTGTAGCTCGTTGAGCGTCGTCGGGTAGCTTCTTGTCGCTCTCTAGATCCTCGCTCCCGGCAGGTCGCTCGGTCGGGATGTCGGTTCTGTAAGCAGAACTTTACAGCGAAATCTGGACAAGCTAGGACAGGGGCAGTGGGGAGATGTGTCTTGAGTGCATCGAACGCCTGTTGTTGTTCTAAGTTCCAAACCCAACTCAAACCTTTCTTTAACAAACTCGTACGAACCGACGATACCAAGAGGCGATACCGAGACATCGACGTAACTCCTTGACATTGGTTGGTGGCTGAAGGTTACGGATAGCTGCTAACTTTTCAGGGTCAGTATGGATTCCATCCTCGCTGACAACGTGACCTAGAAACTATATCCGTTTTTTGAAGAAACGACATTTGTCTCGGTTGATTCTTAAGTTGGCTTCTCGTAGACGCCGAAAGACTTCAAGCAGGTGTGAGAGGTGTTCCTCGAGCGTCTTTCCGATTACGATAATATCGTCTAGATAAGCGAAGGCATGCGGTTCTATTTCGGGTCCAATCACGCTATCCAAAGCCCTCTGGAACGTGGCGGATGCGGAGTGCAAGCCGAAGGGCATGACTTTCCATTGGAATAATCCGCGTCCGGGCACTGTGAAAGCTGTACACTCTCTACTTTTGACCTCTAAGGGTATTTGCCGAAACCCGCTCTTTAAATCTAGAGCAGAGATGTATTTCGCGTTCCTCAATTTCTCTAGGATATGGTGTATATGAGGCAAGGGGTATTTGTCACGCACTGACTGAGCGTTCAGTTGTCGAAAGTCTATACACATGCGAGTATCACCAGTTTTCTTACCTACCAACACGATTGGTGAGCTGTGAGGGCTTTTGTATGGTTCAATACGGTCTTCCTTCAGCAGTGCCTCTACTGATTCGTTGATAGTACCTCTGCTTCATGGGTCGATCGTGCGTCAAAACAATGACATGTTGTGCTATTTGGGTAACACCGTTGAGTTCATCGAACTTAGTGATTTCCGAGTCAAGAATAGCTTCAAGTTCCGGCTCTAATGTCTCCTGTTCCATACTAGATGATTGTTCTGGCTTCAAGTCCTCGTCACGGATCCCAGCTTATACTGAGGCTAATCGGGCGTCCATCTCGGTTACCGGTTCCTTTTTGCTGCTGGGCTTGCGGAATGGGTTTTTAAGGACAGCGTCAGGTGTTGGAGGCGGCAAGACTGGGCCTGCCTATCATACTTGTTGCTATGGTGAGAGTCAGAGGTATCCTTGGGCGTAGCGGGCGTTTCTGCAGGATCCAGTTGATTTATAAGAGCGTTAGACTGCGTGTGGTCATCCGCCACTAGCGATGGCTGAATTGTAGAATGGACGGGACTGTGTGGCTTATCGAAAGGGGGCAACTGTAACAGATAACCTCCACGACGTATAGAAGTTCCTATGTTCCACTCCCAGAATAAAAGGGTCCATCATCGATGGCATCGCTAACAATGTCATATGTACGGTCTGTGCCCCGAGACTGATGCTTGCCCTGAGAGAACTTTTATCGCTGCACTAGTATTATCGGCAAGGTTAATATTAGTATGAATGTCTCGCAGAAGGAACGGAGCGAAGAGCTGAAGAGCCACTTCCTCGTTTATGAAACTCTTGTTCGCTCCTGAATCCAAGGTAGCTACCATTGGTTTTCTATTGACGAAGACATGGAGTTGGATGCGGTCTTTCTTCAGGAGGAGGGGGTTACTGGGCTGAAGTCCTAGTCTGGTCCCTCCATCTGGCCCAGATTGAGACGGAGGTTTGGCCCGTTTTCCGAACGACGGCAACATTGCCAACAAAACAATACACGGGGCTTCGTACATTCTCGTGCGAAGTGGCCAGCTCCCGCACATTTGCGGCAAGCTGTGCTGGTATCCACGAGTGCTTCAGAGAGTTGACATATAGCAGTCCCGTTTAGGCAGGAAGTTATATGATCCAAAGACTTATTTTGAACGGCGTTGCTCCTTTTCCACGAATGCGCTGGGTCCTCGCTACCTTGCTCCAATCGAATTGTCTCATAATTTACAACCAAGCCGGGTAACGTTTGGAAATCATTTCGTCGGGTATACAACTTGTAGTCTGGTAATAGATTTTCGTAGATCCTGTCGAGTTCCTGTAACGTCGAGTAATGAGCTCTCTTCATCATTAATCGAAGGTCTACTAGATACTCCTTGTATGGTTCCTGATGGCGTTGCTTTCGAGCGCGTATGCTATCCTCTAGTTTCTCAAAATAGCGTGGGGGTAGAAAGAACTCTAAAAATTCGGACTTGAAATCGACCCATGTCATCTCCGGATACCCGCTGGTTTGCCACCAACTTTCGACCCGTCCGGTCAATTAGATGGCTATCATCGGAGGCAGAGTCTCCAGACTCAAACGGTACGTCGCGGCTCTGGTCTCTATTTGCTCTATGAAATAGATAGGATCGGTAGATCCACTAAAGGCAATTCCCCATTTAGTTATACGTTCCGCGATCGAGGCATAGCTCCCAGTAGTACAGCCTACCATAGATTCATGGACTCGATTCCGCTCGCTGGGTTCGATGTTGATCTTTGAGCCAGGCATACCGAAAGGTGTCGGAGAACCGGAACGAGAACCAGAATGCGATTCAGAACGATAGTTAGTGTCTTGTGGCACCGGTAGTTGAGAAACAATTCCTTCGGGAGTAGGCGACGGTGCTCTAGACTGTGGTTTTACATCTAATTTCTTGTCCCAGGCACTAAAGTGGGCTTGGATTTCGGCGAGTCGACTCAATACCTCAGGATGATGATCCTCCCTTGAGGCGAACTCACGGAAACGATTTCTTAGGTCTTCAACTATTCCACCGGTGTCTAATCCGAATTCGTCACAAAGGACTGTGTAAAGATGGCTACGGTAAACCGATAGACTATGGTATGGATGTGCAATTTGACCAATGCGTATATATATTTTATTTAATTTTTAATAAATTCTGCATGGGAGAGGTCAGAAAATATAAAAATGTATATATGTTTGTTCAAAGAAGAGTAAGTAACGGTGACGCGTAAATGAGAATTATCGCCGCCAGGAAAACTTTCGAGGTCGTTTTCGGTTTAAATATTTTGAACAAAATCTTTGCAATGGTTCGAATATATAAGAAAGATCTTGCCTGTTGATAGAATTAGATCCAGTTTGTTTATTTGGAATAAGTAAATCCTTATTGGAGACGTGATTAATTCTCCCTCGATGTTGCCCAAAGAAAATAAGCGTTTACTCCGATTAATGTTTAGAATATCCTCGGGAAAATAGTGGTCCTTGCTGCCGAATTTCCTGATGTCCTTTATATTAACCGCCGTTGGTGCTGAAGTACCTCTCTGAGAGGCACCTAGACTCGTTCTATTTGCTTCTGGTAACTTTAGCTATTTTCTCTTCTGTTGTAAAAAAAACAATTTTTAATAGAACTAATTTCCATATGCGACTCGATGGCTCCGTTGATGACTCTATGGCTAGCTCTGTCGGTAACTCAGTAGCTGACTTCATAATATAATTCTCTCTGAAATATGCTGTTGATGAGATTATTAATCTTGTTGAAAACTCTGTTAATGACTCTGCTGATCATTCTGTAGAAACCCTGCCGGAGACTCTGCCGATATTCTTACTTAGCGTGACCTGGTTTGCGCGTGTTATATCTATATATTATTATTCTTATTTTTTTTCAACTGATTTCCAGGTGTGACTCTGTCGATGGCTCCGTTGACGACTCTATCGTTAGCTCTGTAGGTATCCCAGTAGCTGACTTCATTAATATTTGTCTCTGGAATATGCTGTTGATGAGATTATTAATCCTGTCGAAAACTCTGTTGATGACTCTGCTGATAATTCTATCGAAACCCTGCCGGAGACTCTGCCGATTTTCTCACCTAGCATGGCATGCATTTGTGCATGTTATATATATATTAATTTTTTTTTTAAAAATACCCATACGAATGTGTTCAATCTCTATGAGTCGTCTCTTCACGCATATGTGCGTCACAAACTCTTTTCTTTTTTTTTTTTTTTGGCACAATAAAAAAAATACACTAACACGAAACCCAACGACTGTACTTGTAAATCAGTGTGAATAAGGGAATAACAAAAAAAAACAGTTTAATCAAAGCTGTGTGTAAGAGTGAGAGAGAAATGGCAAAAGAATGCTCGTAGCTCACACACACGCCCGGAATCAAACGGTAAATTGTCTAATCTCATTCTTACTGGGCGCTCGTGTGTCCCTGTCTCTTTCTCGTATGTAACTGTCGCTTGCACAGAAAACTGAAAGCGCGTGGCACATCGGCAACGTATATGCGACCTTTAAATACCCTAACCACAAATATACGTATATATATATATATATATAAACACGATAAATTCTGAGTTGACTCCGATATCGATATATATTGATGAATATGCATACATGTAAAAATTTTCACTCTTGTGTGGACTCATATATATATATATATATATATATATATATATTTTAATATTTCCCTCATAATACTCATCAAGGTCGCTGCTCGGGCGCCATCAGTAAGGAAGCTCTGGCTGGGGTACAATTCTCAGTCCCAGAGTCCCGTCTACAGAACATTTATTTGATCTGGGGACCTTGATGAGTATTAGGATAGGGGACTGAGACCACATGAAGGGGTGAAAAGGGAAGGGAAGGGAAGCAACGACTGATCTTGTCTGCCAAGCGAAGCCCGCTTGGCCAAGATCCGTTGCCTCTTGGACGGGAAAAGGAAGCGGGAAAGGGAATGTTAGTGTGGTTATGGGAAAGGGATGGTAAAGAGGAACTGCTACGACTGATCTCTTCTGCCAAGCGAAGCTTGGTTAAGATCCGTTGCCTCCTCACCTTGAGTGACTGAGCCTAGAGACCAGCGACTGACTTCGTCTGCAGGAGAATAACTCATCCTGCCGAAGTCCGCTGATCCTTCGGCTCCACTCAAATAGTTAAGTGGCCAAGGAAAAGGGATGGGAAAGGGTATACATAAATTCGGTGACGAATAAAGAAATAATGCGGGGTGTTTTAAACGATCATATTATAGAGTTTATTAATAATTAATTAATCCTAAACATATTTTGCAATCTGGGTCCCTACCGCACTCAAAAACAAAGGGGGAACTTTGGTCATGGGCTCACCTGCTAATCCTGGAGGATCTCTTTAGGGCACTATGTGTTTTGTCTTCTGCTACTGTTGGTTTCACTTGTTAATTTCTCACTGAGACTTCTGTTGCTGGTTTCCTTGTCAACTATTCACTCTCGTGGTTACTGGCGAAGTAATTTTCTCCTAATTCTAACTCTTTGTTGAAACCCACTCTCTCTCACTTTCGATTTTCTCATGTTCTCTTTAGCGTCGGCATGCGGCGCAGCGTCCGCTGTCGGGAGGGGCAATCGATTATCTGAACGGGAAAATATACTGGAGATCAATTTCTTGCGGTTATTTCTAACCTTCTTCTTTTGTCGTATGCTGTCAACTTCACCAAAGATGAGGATGGTCGGGATGCGACAACAAAGTGATGAAATTACGACAACTCGGTTTAAAAACATTTACGGCTTCGCAACCATAGCAAAATACATTACGCGGTTCTATACAGGTATCAAAACGGTGTCCAGGCTTCCGGCAGTTCCAACATTTAAGCTTATGTTGAAAAGCTTCCACCTCATCCTGCATATTCTCGAAATTAGAGTGCAATTCAGCTATCTTTGAACGATGTCCAAAAGTATTCTTGGTCGGTATGCTTTTCATAAGTTTAGCAAATTGCTCGTGGGTGCGTACATCCTGTCTCAGATGAGATAAGGTAAAAATTCCTAGATGCATAAGTTCATAACGAATTGCGGACTTCGAATGTCTAATTAATACTTGATAAATGCCGCAAAATGGGTCATTTTCTTGCAAAGCTCGCGCAATGCTCTCGTGACTGTGTCTAACAGACATACTTCAATTAACCTTTTGTAAACTCTCTACTTTTTCAATAATTTATTCCTTGGGATTGTCTTTATATTTCCGTATTTTATTTCTTTTCAAATTAATTGCACATGTGGTCTTATTGACTATATTTCTAGAGAGTGTACCCGTACCCCGCCCTTCTGTATTATACCCTTTTAGTGTGACCAAGTTCGGGGAAACTCACTGAGACGAGGAGCGGGCTTATTTAAAATATTCTTAATGTTTACATTCGGCCACTCCTGACATTTGATCGACCTCGATCATACAATATAACATACAACATACAATATACATATACAAATACTCACAGTTTTATCACAAGCATGCATCCACGGCTTGAGTCGGGCTGATTCTAAGATACCTTTGCGAATGGCAACATAATCATTGACTCTATACGATAATAGTGCCTTATGCCTTAAGGCGTACCGCTTTTCATTGCGGTCCTGCTTATTGAATTTTCGCACTTGCCTCTTGCCTAGTAGCCTCACGGTTACGGTGGTTTTCTAAACTAAATTTCTCGTCAATATGCTCGGTTAATTCGTCTACTAAGGGGCCTCGCTGATGGCAACCAAACAACAACATTGACGGAGTTTTACCGGTACTACACTGCACTGAGTTATTAATAGCGAACTCCACACGATTTACTATTTATACCAATCAGCTTGGGCTAAAGGCTTTCCCAACATTGGGGTCAACACACGGTTCACACGCTCGACCTGCTCATTGGCTTGAGGGGCAGCAGTCGCTACTTTAATATGGTCAATATTTCGGTTTTCTACAAACTCAAACGACGTAAAACACGTACCTCTGTCAGATATAACTCTTCTTCGTCGGCTATAATAATAAAAAAAAATTTTCTAACGCGGCGGTAACTTCTTTGGTACTAGTGGAATTTACTGGATACAATTTCACAAACTTTGTAAATGCGTCAATCACTACCAAAAGGTGCTTTCTTTTTGATGTAACACTCGGTAAGGGACCTAAGTGATCAACATGAAGAGTATCTATTTATTTTTTTATTTACATCAACTAACATACCAGTCGACGAAAAAGATTAAGCTAAAGACAGATAGTGATTAATTGAAGAAGATAGCTTAACTTTATACACAATTAAACATCCCCGACCCGGTGGAGGTGTTTTATTTGCATAAGCTGCCAGCTATGCCCCGATTCACAGCCAATCCAAGTCCCGAATATTTTCATTGGTTTCGATGTAGATGATTAAAAAGTATAGCGCGAAAAGAAGTGACAGAAAGATGAGGAGAAATTAGGTGAGAAAGGTTGTTAAAAGATTGGCAAAGAACACGAAAAGGTTCGTGAAGAGAGTAGTTAGTCAGACATCTACTAAGGTGAATAGGAAAAAAGTTTCTGGTCCGACGTGAGGGAACACAAAAATATAGCGTATGTAGTAAATTAGTAGAAATGACTTCGCCGTTGACTAGTTTATGGAGAAATAGAATGCCAAAAACGAGCCTACGGTTGTAAAGTGAAGGAAGATTAATAAGAAGAAGTCTGCTAGAATAAGAAGGTAGGCGAAGACTCGGGTCCCAATTAAGACCGCGTAACGCAAACCTAAGGAATTGCTTCTGTACCGATTCAATACTACGCTTGTGAACATCATATTGCGGATTCCACACTGGCGAGCAATATCCTAGAGTAGGGCGAACTAACGAAGTGTATAAAACCTTTGTTACATAGGGATCATCAAATTCTTTGGCCCAACGTTTAATGAAGCCAAGAAGGCTGCATGCTCTATTGACAATTGAAGAAATATGAACATTAGATGAAAGTTTTGGGTCAAACATCACGCCTAAGTCTTTGAACGATGGTACACAATCTAACAGAACAGACTTAATAGAGTAATGAGCTAGGAACGGAGACAAACGACTGAAAGTCGTAAAAGAACATTTAGAGGCATTAAGGTGTAATTTATTAACGTGGCACCAATCACAGAACGCATAGAGATCTGGTTGCAAGTACTGTTAGATGGAAGGATCATTATAGGAATAACAAATCTTGACGTCATCCGCAAACATGAGCACGCGTTAATGAGCCAAGGCCAAAGGCAAATCATTTATAAACAGTGTAAGTAACAGTGGGCCCAGATGACTGCCTTGGGGTACACCTGACGTAACTCGAACAGTTTTAGATATCGAGGAACGAAATGACACCTTTTGGGTTCTGCCAATAAGATACGACTTTAACCAAGTTTTGGGGAAAAACCCATTATGTTAAGTTTCGCGAGAAGCATAGAATGATCAACCGTATCGAAAGCCTTACTAAAGTCAGTATAAATAACATCAGTTTGACACTTTTTACGGAAGCCATGGTGTACAAGGGTAGTCAATTCTAAAAGGTTAGTAAGCGACGAACGACCTTTCATGAATCCATGCTGACAAGGAAAAAAAAAAAAAAATTATTCGTTATCCACAATCGTTTCGTTTATCCCGACGGAACTACTTTTTAGTATTGCTTCATCAGGGGGAAACTCGACCTACGTCGGGGTTCGAACTCGAGAACAACAGATTTGTAGGTTAGTAAGCGACGAACGACCTTTCATGAAACCATGCTGACAAGGAGAAATAGTGGATCTGGATAGGTGTTGAAGGGAAGACGTAATAATTTTCTCAAACAGCTTTGGTATTGCCGAAAGTTTGGCAATGAGATCTGCAATATCTGAATCATTATTAGCAGTCTGGTCATTAAGGCTGAAGGTGGAGGGTAGTACATTAGAGCGTCTTTTGAAATTAACAAAGTTGTAAAATCTTTTGGGGTTCTTATAAAATTCAACCTTACAGCGAACGATATAATTATTGTAGCATTGAGTGTTTAAAAGACAAAATTGAGATTTGGCTATACAGTAATTTGCATAGTCAAGTCGCGAACCAGTTTTTTTAAATCTTTTAAAATATCTCGATTTAATGTTACGGAGATTAGAAAGCCTACGTGTGAACCAGACTGGCGCGCACTATTAAGAAGATTGAAACTTGTTCTACGAAAACATCTACGACGAGAATTTGCGATGTTATTAAATGAATTAGTAACGGAATTGTAAGAAATAGTAACTTCAATGGTAGGGTGATAAGGATCTTCACGTTTCACTGGGGGCTGTGTTCGGGATACAGCACTAACAGTGGGATCAGAGACAAAAACAAGATCAAGGATTTTTTTTAGAAGAGTTAGGGAACGAATTCAACTGATATAGCGGACATTCAAGTAGGCTATCAAGATAGATTATCATCAACAAGCCAAAAAATATTAGGCAAGTTAAAATCACCTAAAACTATAAGGAAATCACGATCTTTAAGACGATTAAAAATAGTTTGCAAAGCGTCACCATGGTGCATATAGATCATGATATCAGAAGCTGGAGGAATATATGAACAAGAAATATATAAGCTAATATGTCAGCCGAAAAGTTTTGGCTATCACAGAACAGGCTCGAGAGCTTGGTAAGAAGTCCTCTAACATTTTGATAATGAATGCAAAGACTAGACGTTATTAGTTTTTTGAAGCAGGAGATAAATTAGGAAGGTGGACAGGCAACGGACAGGAGCGCTTATTGGGCGCAAACTCGTGTACAACTATGACCTATGGCCAGACATTAGTGTCAACCATAGCAGAGAAATACTCATTTGGTACTGTAATTTTAAAAGAGGAGGTTTCGCGAGGCCTAGAAAATGTAAACTTTTGAATTAAAACCTTAGCAGGGCATATATTATCAATGTAAGCTGCCACAGACGACTCAGATGTATCAGGAGCAAGCTTAGAGATAAATAATTGTTTGCGATGAGTCACTACAGTTGGTGCAGGCGGGGGAGCATTGGGATCCGCAGAACCAACAAGAGCCAGCATGATCCTGTGAGTGATCAGAGTTCCCGTGAGGGATAGATTGAGGTACACCAGGGCTTGTAATGGGTACTTCAATCTTAAAAGAAGAGCATAAAGAGGCACACTCGTTAGACAGCTGTTTGGCCAGTTTGTTTAAAGAAAGAAACTTTAAACAAAGATCCTTATACGTACGGCTAAAATCAAGCTGCTGGCTGGCACAAGATGGGCAAATCCAGCGCATTAAGCCTAGCTTAGGCTTAGACACAGACAAACCAGAAAATTTGTCGTAGTCGCGGCCATTGAGGCCAGCACATTTTAAGTGAATAAGATTATCGCAGAGCCAACAAGATATTGCTCTATACTGATCATCAAAACGATCAGAATGCTTGCAAGTAGGTAGACAACAAGCCAATGAAAAGCCAAAAGAAACACAAGGCAAAAAGGAAAAATATATATATAAGAATATATAGAAAAATTTAAATACGCAGCGCAAAGATAATTATCGATAAAAAATCAAATAAAACAAAGAGACAGCTAGAGTGCACAGCACAACAGAGAATGCAAGAACAGTTTAACCGAGCTTTGAGAGGCGGCCTTACAAAAGTGATTACGCGGGAGAGAAGCTGAGCACAAGCACAAAGCAGAGAGAACCACAAAACCACTAGCACTGATGGTATGATGGGGGCGATGAGGGGAGCAACTGCAAAAGCAATGACGATAGAGAAAAATACAAAAAAAAAATAAAAAAAATTAAATGCACCAAACACAAGTCACGAAAAAGAAAAAACTGTTTAATTTGGCGAATTATGGAAATAAAACACAAGGATGTCAAGGAACAACACCAGAGAAAGAGTAAACAAACAAACAATAAATATTAATAAAAACTCAGGAGCTATGCAAAAAACTCGACCGTCACGTCAGAGAGCAGAAGCTGCAATAATGGAATCGGATTCTTCGGAATACTATACACACTACTATACACACTATACTATACACACGGTTCTATTACCTATTTATTCTATGACCTAGTTTCTCGTGACATCTTCTTATTAATTCCCCTGAATGCAAGTCGGTGCATACAAACACAGTCTTTCCTTAGCAATTCTTTTGAACACTATACCATCAATTAACTCAAATCCAACATCATCGCCTTTTTCTAAATTTTCTCTTTTTTACGAATATCCGGATCTCTTATTTGTTCTGACTGCAATAATAAATCAAAATCTTTCGGAGACGCACCCACTACACCAACCATATTTCCCGACTCATTTCAATCGAGCTGGTCACTTCTTTCGCTTTGGTTACATAGTAACAATTCTTTACTCTCTTGTATTCTACTCAATTTTGGATCAACAGAACTTTCATCTAAAGAGACGCAAGGCTTATTCTTATCTATCTATCTCACACGGGTCTATCTCACACGGTTTTATTTCACACGGGTCTATCTCACACGATTTTGTCTCACATGGGTTTATTTCACACGGTTTTGTCTCAAACGGTAAAATTTTCCCTAAAGGAACACACGGGCCTATCTCAAACGGTATTAAATAATTCTTTCCTTTAGGAGCACACGGTTTTATTTCACACGGTTCGGAACAACTCTGTTCTAGAACGGCATGCGGTCCAATCGAATCTCTACTAAACTCATTTTCCTCTGAGGGGACACACGGTTCTATCAAATCACTTTCAAACTCAGGCGGTTTACGAACTCACATGGTTCAATGCAACTTTTTTCAATGGCACACAGCTTGGTCAAATCTCTACCAGACTCACATGGCTTAACGCAACTTTCCTCAAAAGTAATATATAATTCACAAGGTGCAATTAGGGCATTCTAGTCTCTCTTCACTAATAAATCGCAAGGATCAAAATCACCTTCTGCAATATTCTCTAACTCGGTTTTCCGACTTAATGCGTCTACATGGCCCATGTTTGAACCGGGTCTGTTAGCAATGGTATAATCAAAGTTTTCCAATTCTAACGACCACCGCGCAATGCCCCGCATTTATTGATTTTTTACTCAAGGTTTGGACCAATAAAGTGCAATCGGTAACGATCAAAAATGGTCTGTGTTCTAAATAAACGCGAAATCGGCGCACGGCACAAATTTGCGAAAAAAAGAGAGAAAGAGAAAGAGTTAATAGGTTTTGGGTATTCTTGAATAGCTTTTAAATGTGTATTATTTGGTAAAATTCCCTTATCACTGACTTCATATCGTAAATAATCCATGATCGTCTGTAGGAAAAAGTTTTTTTTTTCAAACCGAGCTCTAAATTGTACTGAATAAAACGATCTAACAGTTTTGCTAATAACTTATGATGCTGATCTACGGTGCGGGTGGCAAGAATAATATCGTCCATATATACTACAAGTTATATACTACAAGTTCTCTTTAATCATATCACTAAATATGTTCGATATAAATCTCTGAAATACAGCTGGTCCGTTCTTTAGACCAATCATCGGGTGTAACGAATGCGGTGTATTTAATTGAATCCTCTTCCATGCCTACATGGTAAAAACCACTTTTCAAATCTATGACGGAGAAGACGGTCTTGCCCTCCAGGTATTCTAGGCAATCTTCTATAAAAGGCAACGGAAAATTATTCTTCACAGTCTTCTTATTTAAACCTCGATAATCAACGCACATTCGAATATTGCCATCCTTTTTTTGCACTAGGACGATGGGGGGACGCATTGGGGGAATTGCTTGGTCGGATTACATTATTGGCTAACAACTTAATAACTGTTTTAGAAACGATTCCTCTTTCATAATATGATAACCTTCTAGGACTACTATGAAATGGTGTTGTATCTGTCAGACATATTCCCATCATATGTTTAGGCAACCAGTAATTAATTGAAAATCGGTCAATTTAATGCTCATGCACAATGTCTCGGCACTCACGCATCGCCCCTAATCCAAATACACTGCCAACAGTAGTATTCCCGGTATCTGACAGCGTTTCATAAACGGTTTCCAACTCTGTTAGCCATTTTCGAAACGGGGATGCATTCGTGTTTACATTAGGGTTATTACAATTATTATCTATCAATTACCTAGGATATTTAGTAAACAGCGATGCACAGAAGGATTTGTAAACAAAAGCAATGGTACTCTTTAATGATGCGGATTTCTTTTCGTACTTTCTTACATTTTCAATCAATGAGAACTTAAGACCTACTTTATTCAAGGCCTCTCTACCAAGAAGTAGTTGCGTCGGCATAATATTATCGGGAATAACTAAAAATTGAATTTCATAATATTTTTTGCAAAACAGAACTAAACATTTGACTGTTCCAAAAGTCAGAATAGAGCCACCTCTCAGCCCATGAAAAGAACTTTTAACTAATTTATCGCAATGCAAATGCGGCATAACGCTCTACTGGCGAAACTTACTGGGCTTCCGGAATTTTATAGGGCAAAAATATTATTAACATCAGTGCATCCCCCTTTACGAGATATTCGTAAATTTACTAATTGAATAAATGACTTATCATCAATGGTGTCCTGGTCTTCACTAGCGCTCATGGCGGCGATCTGGGTTCGATAGCCGATAGCAACTTCCTTTTGGTCTCTCCGGGCGTGGACAGTCAGTGCTTAAGTGACTAATCTGGCGTCAATTGAAACATTTATTCTCCTTTGCAGCAGGCGCAATGGCCTGCGCAAGGTCTGAAGTCCGACGAGACTGAGGAACGTAGTTTTTGGCTGGTTGCTGAACTATCTGAAAACGCGTCATCTTCTCTCGCAGTTCGTTCAGAGAAGTACAATAGTACAACCTTGCGGACAATCCGGTTCGTCCGTCAACAATGTGTTTGACCACATCGGTGTCTTCAAAATTGCCCTGCTGAGCAATATTTTGCATAATGATGAAATACTGCAAGAGTGACTCTCCTTTGCCAATCGGACGCTTCATCATCTGGTTAGCAATCTCGTAGTTTGTCATTTGTAGGCCAAACACCTTCACAATGGCATCCTTCAGCTCGTTCCAGGTTGTAGTCTTTTCATATATCATGTATGCTTTAGCAGATCCCTCCAGCAGCCGGTTCGGGGGGTTCTTTCATACTAGTCTAGACATACGCACGTTTTCATACAGAAAAACCATAGGGCCGGGGCTAACTTTGACCGCGTCAAAGTTTCTATACCCTTGCAAGTTTTTTGTGTAAAAGGTCTAATGTTTGCGAAAAAACGGCTTAGGAAATAACGAAGATAGTGATCAAAGTCACTGTTTTCCACTGATTGTTCCTATGGGAGCTATATGATATAGTCACCCGATTTTAATCAAATTTGGCACAGTCATTAATAGTTATGCTAAACTGAGAAATATAAATTTGTATGGCAATTGCTTTAAAAGTAACGAAGTTATTGACCAAAGTCACTGTTTTCGACCGATCGGTCCTATGCGAGCTATATGATATAGTCAACCGATCTTGATCAAATTTAGCACAGTCGTTTGTTAGTGTAATAAATTCATAAATATTTAATTTGACGACAATAGCTCAAAAAATAACGAAGTTATTGAAAAAAGTCACTGTTCGTGACTTTGACGTTTGTATGGGAGCTAAATGATATAGTAATCCGATCCGGCTGAATCCGAGATATACAAACTGTGCAGTATATACAAACCTACATGCGAAATTTCAGCTCCTTCGGAGTTCGCGTCGATCCAGACGGACGGACAGACGGACGGACGGACGGACGGACGGACGGACATGGCTATTTGAACTCACCTCGTCGTGCTGATCAAGAATATATATACTTTATATGGTTGGAGATGCTTCCTTCTATGCGTTGCACACTTCTGACCAAAATTAATATACCCTTTTTGCAAGGATATAAATATAAGTGCACTATCAGAAACTAAAAGGTTGTAAAAAGCAAAATATTGGACCAGATCGGGATACTGTGAATAGTGCGGACGACTTCTCTGCAGATTAACTAAACCTAGCTATCACTACCTTGGCAAACTATTGGGTTTAATTGATTGCCATGATTGAACAGACATTTAATCGATCTTAGACGATTTGAAACGGCAGCATAAACATGGATTCAGGCAACGGACTCCTCAAAGAATTAGTTTACGCAAACATGACGAATTTAAATTCAAACAAAAGGGTTATCATGGCTTAATTTTCTAAGAAATTACAAAATAGAGATATGCAAAAAGATATATCAAAATAAATACGATAATTAGAAAAAATAAAGTTTCAAAAATTTATAGTAATTCACATAAGATTTGGGTTATGTGGCCGCGTGTGCCAGTTGGCAATGAGTTGGTTTCCTACTAAGGAAAACTGATTTTACTTAACCGAATATGGACTTAATTATAATAATAATATTTAAAGTTTCGTTACGTTACTTAAACTAATAAATCATTTAAATTTCTTTTAGATCAGCAAAACGTTCATAAAAAAGAAAAATAAAGTATGAAACAGTGTTGCCGTGGTGTAACAGAAAAAAAGTAGTATTTAAACCAAAGTGCTGCTAAGCCATACTTTGCGTACAGATGAAACAAGAAAAAGTAGCAAAATTACTACTAATTGTAAGCATGCATATGCATAAAAAAATGTCGAAAAGTAGTAGATTCTGCTCAAATTGGGTGTATAATGTTGGTATTAGCCAGGGAGTTGCGTCATTTCATCACCAGACTATTTTAGCCTGGCCCATGGCGATGATTATTGATGAAATGTAAGAGTTGAGAAAATAAAGGATCAATGCCTTGTCCGAGGCTCGTTGGTGTCTTGTTTATTGAAAGATGTCTGGAAATGCTGGAATGGTCCAACGAAGAAAGTATCAGCGATTGGACTGTGGTACAATAAAAAAAAAAATGTTGCAAAGAAAATGAAACATCCAAGGCTGCTTGACAGCCAAAAGTTGCTTGGTCGACGCCACACGACTGAAATATAACGGGGTTTAAATTCTAATATTTTCACTAATTTTCACTTAATGTTATCACCTTATCTTTGAATATTCACGATTAATTTTTTTCACTTTAGCCAAATATGTATGTTACTGCCTTGTGCAGTCACTATACTTTTTAATGATGATGTAATATTAATATTCACGCCTTTTCGCAATCAAAGTATCAAATTAAATGAAAAAGCCTGTAGCAAAAATTGTTTCTAAGCGAACACAATGCATGCGAACGAATTCTAACGCATCTTTTCCATGCTCCCTTTGCTTAAGCTTTGAGTTCGCTGTGCGAAAGGTAATTTCATGCTTTTGCATGCCTCTCTTTTCACTTTCTTGATACTCCTCGGTTTGGGAGTCGGACATCTTGTGAGTGGGCGTAACTTACGGGAAACGTGACCAAAAGGCGCTAGCACCATAACATTCGGATTAGGGGAAAATACCGCCTTCTTGGTTTCAATCTTAGGTTTAACTTTGGCCGCTTGAAAACTTTGGAATTTTGGACAAGCATTAAATTTAGCATATTTTGCTGCATCCTTCCTCTTTCGCTTCGGCTTCATAATTTTTTTCGGGAAAATTTTTTAAACTTGCTTTTTGCGTTTTTGTTAAACTTAGGCCAGTCAAGATTGGGCATTTTTACTTGCAATTTGGTTTAACAATTAGAACTTTAATCTCGAGCACAAATTTCTAGATTGAGGAAATGAGGCAGGTAAACAAGGCATCCGAATTTTCGGTTGTCGTTGCCTTCTGGAATTGGCATTCGGACATTGAAAAGACACCGCCAACTAAACACCGGCAGTGCCACAACGTTTCTAAGTTAAGGCTTACGGTGCGGCCAAAGTGTCTCATTTCCCGAAAGGTGGCCTAACCTTCGGTGAACCGGATTTTTGTATGGCAAGGTTTTAAAGGCAGTGGCCTACCTAACCTTCTGACGTTGCTGACCCAGACAAAGTTTGTCTTTTAGCCAAATTCTGGATACTGCTTGCTGTTGCCCTATTTAGCGCATTCCATGTGACCACCTCGAAAGCTCCTACAAATTTTTTTTAAATTAACCTCGTTTTGAACGAAATCTTTAATTCCCGATATTTTCATTTCTGATCTTATTTTTAAATTTTAATTCCTAATCAAGTTAAACAAAAAAAAAAAAAGAAAGAGAATGTAAATAAGTGAAATATTGAATCAACTAAAGTCTCGTTAAGGTTATATTAAATAATTCAAGTCGAGAGTAACGTAAAATAGAGTAAATGTAAAAGCAAAGTGAGTGAACGGAGTTTAATGGTGGTCATAAAGCGCGAAGGAGAAATCATCATATAAACACCCTCCCACAGTGCATCGATGGAAGGCCTTTCAGCGAATAACCTATGGGGTAAGTGCCTAGTGTATTAAGTAGTATCATTCGGCGACTTTCAACCAAGTTTTTGCGAACTATGGAGGATTGTAGTCAATTGATACTCTGACTTGTTGATGTTGTTTGATCTGCCCAGTTGCAGATGGTACAAAACTCCAATGGTCAATAGCATGTGGAGTGGAGTAAGGAAAATTAAGTCTTCTCCTCTACGAATTCCAGAAAGAAGTCATTTTTATATTTCGTTTTCATGAGTTAGAAGCTCTTCATGAGCCATGTAACAGAAGCTTTTAGAACATGTTAATGTAAATACAGTGGTAGAAATTCCGATAATCTTAAACAAATAATATAAGAAATTTTAATATATACAAATCTAAGTTAACAATGACGTCTCCTCCAACATACTCCCCCATTGAAGGATGAAGTATGACTCCTTCAATTTACATCAACGTCATCTCTTAAAGGCAATGGAGCAAGTTTGCAGATTGGGCGACGAATAATTCCTTTCTTGGTGCGAACATCGGCTACTCTGACCCTTCCATCTGCACCAAGTATGGCTTCGACCACACGACCAGTAATCCAGCATTGCGGTGGAAGATTGTCTTCATGGATGAGAACTAATTGATCCTTTGCTATGTTGTTCTCGGGATGCAACCACTTAGAGCGTTCTTGTAATTGATGTACATAGTCGCGCTTCCAGAGTTCCCAGAAGCGTTGCTTGAGATAGGTCACCCTTTGCCAACGAGATAGATAAGATAGTTTTGAGTCATTTATTACCGGTTCAGGGATCGCTTGCAGTGAACATCCGATCAATAAGTGTGCTGGCGTCAGAGCCTCCCCGTCATTGGGATCATCGCTGTGAATGGATATTGGACGGGAATTCAATATCGCCTCCACTTCAATTGCAATCGATTGAAGCTCTTCATACGTCAAATGAGAAGAGGTCAAATTTTTGATGAGCAGAGTCTTCATTGACTTTACTGCGGCTTCCCATAAGAAATTATGAGTCTTTGGAAGCAATAACGGCATTTTAGCGTCCAATGGTATGTCAGCCATTGCAAGACGGCCTCCAACACGGATAAGTCGAATATTTTGAGAACCTATCTGTTCATTTGAGATGAATGGATTTAACCTTTGAAGCTCCGGCTTCAGACTTCGTCCTGCTTGTAAGTCCTTTAGTTCTTTCGCAAACACATCACTCTGAATGGAAGAGATTATATGATTAAAAGCCAATTTAAATTCTTCTACTGAAATGCTTCTTGTAGCATTTATCGTATTATTGCGGTTAATAGGAACTCGGTTGAAAACTCGTAAAACGTATGCTAAGACTCTCACAATCATACGAAACGATGATAGTCTACTAATGATCTGCTCAACTATGCTCTTTTCTTTATAACTAGTGCTACATTTCAATACAAGGGTGTTTCGCAATTCTAATTCTTTGGGCTCGAAATCTGTCTTTCTTTCAGATTTCGGCCAATGTAATGCATTAAGTGTTAAGAACCTTGGTCCATGAAACCAAATTGTCTGCATCAAATCGCGCGCTGCACAGCCACGTGAAACAATGTCGGCTGGATTATCCTTTCCAGGCACGTGACTCCAAATGATATCCTGCGATTGAGTTTGTATGGTTGATACGCGATTGGCAATAAAGCATTTTAGAGTTGATGGGTGCCTTTTAATCCAATGGAGAACGACAGTTGAATCTGTCCAAAAATATGTTTTGCTGACAAGACAGTTTAATTTGTGTTTGATTTTAGTCCATGTTTGGCAGAGTAAAACGGAAGCACAAAGCTCTAAACGAGGTATGCTTTGCGATTGAGTGGGCGCAACTCTCGATCTCGAAATGATCAATGAAGTTACATATTTTCCGTTGTCCAAAACCCTTGCGTATATGCAACATCCATACGGTCGATTTGAGGCATCCGAAAATCCATGGATTTCACACTTATTTTTTGGTGATGTATTAACAAATCGATTTACTCGAACCATGTCAAGATTAGATAAATCAGCTTCAAGTTGTTGCCATCTAGTCCGTAAGATCTCTGGCAACGGGTCGTCCCAGTCCAAGCGCTCGATCCACAAGTCTTGGATCAAGATTTTGTAGCATACTACGACTGGCGCTAATAATCCTAGCAGATCATAGAGCCTGGCCATGATCGATACTATTTTTCGTTTTGTTGGTATTGCAGTTAATGGAAGATCAAATCGAAATAATATAAGATCTTCAGTTGGCAGCCACGACATGCCAAGAGCCTTGGTGACATGACTATTGTCAATATTGAGATTATATTCATAATCTGTTGGTGCCCCACTAAAATTCCACTTTGTCAATTCTAAGCCTGCCTTTGAGAGCAATTTGGTAACTTCATTCGTCTTAGCATTGAGTTCTTCGATTGAGTCAGCTCCATAAATTAGATCGTCGACGTACATATCCTCAGCTAATACAGCAGCTCCAATTGGAAACAACTCCTTATACGTCTCTGATAAAAACTTTAAGGACCTGATTGCGAGAAATGGAGCGCACGACATCCCATAGGTAACAGTATTCAATTGAAATAATTGAATAGGTTCTTGCGGTGACTTTCTCCACAAGATTTGTTGGAAACTTCTATCCTCAGGTGCGACGAGAAATTGTCTGTACATTTTTGTTATGTCAGCTGTAATAGCATGGCGATACAAACGAAACGAGAGTAATGTTAGGATTAGATCTTGTTGAATAGTAGGACCAACCATGAGAATATCATTTAATGATATATTTGATGATGATTTAGACGAAGCGTCAAATACTACGCGAAGTTTAGTTGATGAGCTCTGCGGTCTAAGGACACAATGGTGAGGAATAATGTAATGATTTCCCGATTGCAAATTATCTAACGAAGCTACCTCCATGTGATTCAACTTAAGATATTCATCTAAAAAATCGATGTACATTTCCTTTAATTGGTGTTGAGATGCAAGCCGTCTTTCGAGTTGAAGAAAACGTCTTTTTGCACAGGACAACGAGTCTCCAAGTTGTTCAGGAGATTCCTTGAAAGGCAACCGAACCTGTATGCGCCCTGAATCCAGGAATTGTGTGTGCACCTGAAAGTGAGTTTCACATGCTTGTTCTTCTGAGGTTAACGAAATATCTTTATTTTGAATTCCATGTATTTCATCCATTTTCCAAAACCTTTCTAATAATATGTTAAGGTCCTGCCGTTGCGTTAAATTACAAGTGTATTGTTGAGTTGATTGAGGTTCAGCAATCTTACCCCCGACGATCCATCCTAATGCAGTTTCCACTAGATGAGGAAGACCAATTCCTAAACTAATTTTACCAGTTTTAAGTAGATCAAAAAACTCCTTTACGCTAAGCAATAGATCTACTTTTCCGGGCGTATAAAAGAATGGGTCGGCTAACTCAATTTCTTTGGGAATGGCCCAATTTGACACATCTAGTCTCTTTTCAGGCTGAGGTAGAGATATAGATTTAGTCACGATAAACTCCATATTCCATTCATCTGGAGATATTCTTGAACGAATTTTGGTAGATACGGAATGTTTCATATGTGTACGTAATTCACCGACTCCAGCAATCTCATAATGATCGTAACGAAACGGAAGCTGAAGCCTTTTCGCTAATTCTTCAGTTATAAAGGTAAGCTCAGAGCACGAATCAAGTAATGCTCTTGCGAGCTGAAACTCACCAAGTTTGTCTTGAATAAGAACTATTGCTGTTGGAAGTAATCCCCGCCGAGCGTGGCGAGTCAACATTGATGTTGCAAATGTTTTACTTTCGTCATGTGTATTATGAATGATTTGTTGCGATTGATGATGAATAGAAGGTCCATCTAGTTGATAATTTCCCTGGACGTTTGAATCCTTATGCATGTTTGTGTGATGTAAACCTCCACAATGACGACATCTATTCAATGAAGGACACTTTGAGGCTGGATGACCCTTATTGAGGCAATTTAAACAAAGTGACGCTGTTTTAACAATCTTAAATCGCTCAACAAAAGGTAGCGAATTAAAAACTGGACAGAATGCTAACCTATGCTCAGTTGACTGACATTGAATGCATCTACTTTGGGCAGCAACAAATACTTTTGAAGTACTATGAAGTTTGTCTCTGACGGGTCTTTCCTCTTGTCGGTTTCGCAGATACCCTTCCAAATATTGACAGTGTCGACTGAGAATTTGATAACAGTCGGCCCAGTCTGGCAATTTATCATATTCTTGAACCCGATCGTATGCTTGTTTGGATTCAAGATCAATTTTTGCCATAACAATGTGAATAAGTACTGCGTTTAATACATCAGCTTCAGACCCAAGAGACAACAATGATCCGCGTAGAGCTGAAACCGTATCCAAAATTGTACGTAGGGTAACAGCGTCTGCCTTTTTCATGCTAGCAATGTTAAATAAACTTGAAATATGTTCTACGAAAATAAGAACTTTCTTGTCATATCGCTCGTTGAGGCGCTCTAGGGCCTTGGGATAATTTTCGTCTGATATTTGAAATGGCGAGACTACGCTTAGAGCTTGGCCAGATAGACAACTTATTAGATAGTTAAATTTGTCAACATTGGACAATGAGTTGTCTTCATGTACCATATTTGTAAATGAAGTAATAAATTTTTGGAATTCCCCATATTTGCCGTCGAATTTAGGTAATTTGAGGGATGGAAGCCGATTATGATGTCCCCCATGATAAGTCGATGAATTAAAGAAACTAAGTTCTTCTGGTTTTTCCTTTTTACTTGCGCCAATGCGCCGTAATATGATTGCCTTTGTTTCGATAAAAAGATTTTCTATCTCTGCCCGATTCGCGTCTGCTGGATCTAGCTTCTCAATATTGGTTAGAACTTGTAATGCTTGTTTAAAATACGACTCAATAATTTGAGACTGACAATCTAATATAATAGGGTCATTTTCAAGATCGATTCTAGCTCTTAAACTTTGAATATTAGATTGCAGTTGATTCCGTTGTTGTCTGAGAGGTAGAAGCTGCGTTTCATTTGGTGGAGACATTTTGGGCCCTTAACGAAAGAAATGTAGCAAGTTAGAAATGAATTAAACGTGAGCTAAACGAGTACTAGTTTTAATAAAAACACTCAAATGCATTAAGTTTCACTCAAGAGCTTAATAAGTGAGCTTTAATATGTAGATCGTTTCTCTATATGAGTTTGAGTACTTACTCCGCTGTGCTTAATACTTAGCACGTGTTAAAGCTTACGAGTGTTTTACATGTGAGTGTAAAGCATGTGAAAGCTTTACGATCGCTAATGAGTGGTAATTGAGTCAAAATTTGAGTGGAAATAGATACTGTAAATTTACACACTCAAGTTGACTTAGGTTATGATAGGGCTCCACGTAAATGTCCACGATGATGTCTTGCAAATGCCAATGATGAAGAAGTCCGATGACGACTATCCAAGATGATTATGTAACGATGAAGAAGTCCAATGATGAATGTGATGATGATGTACGCTGAAAAGTCCAATGATGACTGTCCAAGATGATGTAACGATGAATGCAATATAATGAACGAATAAACGACTTTATATAGTTTTTAAGTTTTTATGTTGGGACTTGCGAAGTGCAAGGTCCTGTCACGGTCGCCAATGTTTGATCTGCCCAGTTGCAGATGGTACAAAACTCCAATGCTCAATAGCATGTGGAGTGGAGTAAGGAAAATTAAGTCTTCTCCTCTTCGAATTCCAGAAAGAAGTCATTTTTATATTTCGTTTTCATGAGTTAGAAGCTCTTCATGAGCCATGTAACAGAAGCTTTTAGAACATGTTAATGTAAATACAGTGGTAGAAATTCCGATAATCTTAAACAAATAATATAAGAAATTTTAATATATACAAATCTAAGTTAACAATGACGTCTCCTCCAACAGATGTAATTTCTGTTTCAGCGTTTTGTGATCAACCAGATAGTTAAATTAAAAAAAAAAAAAAAAAAAAAAACAAAATAATTGATTTCCGTAAATAATGTTTGACTTGAAGAGCAATCAAAAGCAATGAGTGAATTTGTGCGACTTGAAAATTTAAAATAACTTTAAAGAATTTAAAAACAAAACAAAAAAAAAAAGATAAAAGAGAACTTGAAATAAGATGAATAATTACAAGAAAAAATGTTAACTGGATTCATTTAATATTCCTTCTATATTTTTTTTTATTCTATAATCTTCTACAATAATTAATAATGTGTAACTAGTAAGCTCTCTTTTATACTGCTAGTTTTAGTCACTCTCATTCAATAGTTTAATTAACTTTGAGTTCCATTGTTTTGCAAGCCTGAAAGTACAGAATCTCAAAATGTTGAGTCATACTAGACCAGCTGTTTAAAATTAGTCTGTAAATATTTCTTTAAAATTTATTGTGTACAACAAGAAATGCTTCTATCTGAAATTATAATGAATTTGAATATGATTGCTTAAGCTTTATAATTAATTTTCCTAGTGATATGGGTACATGAGTTGATATCTATCAGTTTTTTTTTGGGAATCTTTACAAATGTCAATAAAGATTCATGGTTGGGAGGGTATAGAACTGATAAGGTCCATCTACATCTTGACCTCAGTAACCGCTAGCTTGTGAACAAAAGGATACACCTTCATTTCTTTCGCCTTTTTTATTAACATGAATTCCTTGCTGTTTTCGTAAGTATTTTCTGCCAGTCATTCTATTTTCATTTAATGTTAGTTTCAGTAGAGATCCTAATAAAATTAAATTTTATAATTAAAGGTAGAGATTCAGCAAACAACACCCCCACCCCGCAAGAGCTACGGAACCAGAGGATCTCGATCTGCTGCAATTCACCTACCGCCTTCTTTTGGTTATCGATAGCTTTATCGTCGCTGTGATAGGAGAACCGATTATATAAAAATTATGGCGCGCAACGAGAAACCGAATAGGAAGGTTACATACATTACGAAATAAAATAAACTACAATTAATTGTAAGCAAATAAAGACCGAATCTCCTAAACACTCTGACATCGGTCAATTCATCTACCGCCCACAATATCAGAAGTGGTGAACTTTAACGCAATTGTAGTAGGCCCAGTGTCCAGTGGTATTGCAACCACTGTTTAAGCACCGTTATTACTATTGATATTGATTCCTCACTCTCTGATTTCATAAAGCGTCTCTCGCTCTGCCTTGCAAGCGAAGATGCTCTCTTTATTGTTGAATATCTAACTCTCTAACTACTCTGTCTTCGAGCAGAGAGTCAGTACGTAAGCAATAACCAAAGTGACCAGATCAATAAAATAAAGCAACGAGCAATTAACAAGTAACACATGCATACTATTTATACTACCATAATATCAGAAGTGGTTCAAAAATCCATAAAATGTCGGAAGATTTAAACAAAATTTCTACGGCAAGCCTAAAAAGTTGGCTGGTGGCTTTGGGAATGGACACCAAGGGTTCCAAGACAGAGCTAAGATGCCGATGCCATTCCAGGTACAAGCGGCCTTAGTACAAAGTCACCACAAGAAGAACACCAAATGAGGCAATTGGAGGCTCAAATCCTACAGCAACAACATGACGAAATAACCGAAAGTACAGTTATGTTAGAGGGACTACGCAACGAAATAAAAGAAGCCAAGAAACTTCTAGACAGTTTGCATATCGCAGTCGCAAGCGGCGACGCCATGCAAGAGCCAGCAACGAAAATGAGAGTGGCGACGAACATACTTCAAAAGCAGACGAAGAAAACGACGAAGAGAGGTCGGAGCGCGAGCGTGTAACAGAGATGGCAACAGCAATGGACCAGCAGAACAATGTGACCAGAGTAGCTGAGCAGAAAATTAATAATTGGACTTATGCTGGCTACCAGATGGCTAAGGAAATGCCGCTGGAATATAATGGCGGACCAAACGTACAAAATTGGATTGTACAATTAAATAATGTGTCTGTATTGTGTGAACTCAGCGAGAATCAACGTCATTTGCTTTGCGTTGGAGAACTTAAGACCAATGCGCTACAATGGCTACATACAAACCCAAAACGTATATTGGAGTCAGTGGACCTGTTGTTGGACGAGTTGGTGATGGCGTTTGGTTCCAGGAAATCGAAAGCAGAATTGCGGCGTGCTTTTGAGGCCAGTGTCTGGAGAGATACCGAGCGATTTTCAGAATACTTTGATAATAAGGTGAAGCTAGCCCAACACGTCAATATTGAAGACGAAGAGCTACTAGATTTCATCATAGAGGGAATTCCATTGGAGAGCATGCGTATACAAGCGCGTTTACAATGTTTTGACGAGTTTACAAGTTCGTCGAGAGGCAAAACAGGGTACCCAAGGACTCGAGGTGCTATAGTTGTAATTCAAGAAATCATTGGGCGAAGGATTGCCTAAAACCTTTACGTGTTCGTGGATCTTGTTATGGGTGTGTAAGATATATTAAATTATTTTTAAGAAACTATATTCATAAACCAATATTTACAGAGTGCCTCATAGATTCGGGCAGCGCCATTTCGTTTATAAAAACATCAAAAGTGCCTAAGGATGTGCAGCTAAATGATAATTTTGAAAACTTTTGCGGGCTAAATCAGAGTCCATTACAAATTTTTGGAAAAATACAATACAATACAAGACTTAGTATTGGGTAGAGATTTTATGAAAAAATGTAATTTAGAAATTAATCCAGACGCGTTGAAAATGATTACGTTGGAAAAAAGCGAACGAAATTTGTTAGAAAATCAGGAAAATTATTTAGATAAAATGCTGGAAAATGAAAACGGAACAGAAAGTCAAGTTGTTAGAAAAGATAAGAGAAAAATTGTTAGTAATATAGATAAAGGAGAAAAAATGAAAGATGTAGAAATTAATATTTGAAATGTGTTGGTAGAAAATTTTGAGAAAGAAATGTTAGAAATCAATTTATTAGACAATGAGAAAGAAGAACTTGTATACAACATCGGTGAAAGTGTTGATTTTAGGACTCGATGTAAGTTTGTCAAACTGTTAGAAGAATGCTATATTGGGCAGAATAGACCAGAGAATCCAGATTTTAAATGTGAAATGAAGATAACTCTTGAAAATATGAAGCTCTTCAGTTGTTTACCTAAATGGTTATCATATACGGAAAAAGAGAAATTACAGATATTAATAGATGATTATTTACAAGAAGGGATTATACAACCCAATAATTCAGCATATGCATCGCCGATAGTTTTGGTCAAAAAGACAACAGGAGATTTGCGTCTATGTATAGACTTTAGAAAATTGAACAAAAGTATGGCTAAAGATAACTATCCATTATCATTAATAGACGATCTCCTAAACCGCTTAGCACAAGAGAAAGTATTCACAAAATTGGATTTAAAAAATGGATATTTTCATGTGTTTATGGACAAGGAATCGGTTAAATTTACATCGTTTGTAACACTATTAGGCCAGTATGAATTTCTTAGGATGCCAATGGGATTAAAAAATGCACCGCATGTGTTTCAACGGTTTATAAACAGCATTTTTGATGACATGATTAGGGAAAACAAAATTTTTTTATATATGAATGATACAATGATTGCCAGCAAAAATATTGAGGAACATTTAGAAACGTTAAAAGAAGTATTCAAGAGATTGGTGCGGAACAAATTAGAGCTTAGAATGGACAAATGCGAGTTTATGCAAGCTAGTGTAAAATATTTAGGATGTTTAATCACAGAAGAGGGAATACAGGAGGATGAAAAGGGTTTAGAAGCAATAAAAAATTATGCACTGCCAGACAAGACGAATGCAGTTCACAGCTTTTTAGGCTTGTGTTCCTATTTTAGGAGATTCATTAAAGATTTTTCAATAGAAGCCAAGCCGTTGTATGATTTATTAAAGGATAAACAGTTTGAATTTGGGGAAAAGGAGTTGAATTGTTTTTTAACCTGTATTGGCTATCTATAATCCTAACGATGAAACTGAATTACACTGTGATGCCAGTGCTTTAGGGTTTGGAGCAGTTCTGCTTCAAAGAAAGAGGATAAACGGCTACACCCAATTTCTTATTTTCCAAACTCACTACAGAGACTGAGGCGAAATACCACAGTTTTGAGCTAGAAACACTAGCAATAATATATGCGTTACGCAGGTTTAGAATTTATGTCCAAGGAAAACGTTTTAGAATACTAACGGATTGTAATTCTTTGAATTTTACCTTAAAAAAAGTAGAGCTTAATCCAAGAATTGCTAGATGGGCGTTAGAGTTACAGGAATACTGTAACGAGCTAGTGCATAGATCTGGCAAACAAATACAACATGTAGATGCGTTGAGTAGGTGCACAAACATTATGATCACAGAAGCTAATAGTTTTGAAACAAATTTAGTTATTTGCCAATCAAAAGATGAAGATTTAGAGTATAAAAAAATATTTAGAAGAAAGGGAACACAAACTGTTTGAAATGCGGAATGGTATATTATATAGGAAAACAAATGATAAAAGGGTTGTATTTTATGTACCGAAAGATATGGAAGAGCTTGTATTATATAAATATCACGACGAATTAGGGCATATTGGCAGGGACAAAATGATAGAAGCAATATGAAGAGGATACTGGTTTCCAAATATGAAAGAGAAGACAATAAAATATATAAGAAATTGTTTGAAATGTATAGCGTATTCCCCGAAAACAGGAAAAGGAGATGGTCTTTTGCACAGTATACCGAAAGGAAATAAGCCCAGTATGAAAGGTCATACAGTTCACATTGATCATTATGGACCGGTAGATTCAGGAAAAGAAGCATATTTTAGTTGTTGTAGATGCATTTACGAAATTTGTTAGATTAAACACCACGAAAACCACGAAGATTATTTTCGATCATATAGTAGACCGAAATGTATAATATCGGATCGAGGAAGTTGTTTTACATCGGGAGAATTTGAAAATTTCATGAAAGAAGCGAATATAAAACATATAAAAATATTTAAAAAATATATATAAAAGTTTATATACCCTTGCAGTCCTTGGTAATAATTTTACATGTTCAAAATTTGTTTTCTGCAACTCAATTCATCAATATACAAAAATACAAAACAATTTTACTCTCTATTTTACAATTTGTTCTTCTTCTTCCCTCATTCACAAAGCAAAGCAACGCACGCATACACATACAGTTTATGGAGCGTTGCGTCTGTGTGCATGTACTCTGTTGATGACGACAGACGTAGTAGACAGCAAGCAGCGCTGCCGGCAGAGCTGGGAGCAGAGCCGATTATTATATTGACTGTAACTTGTATTATATTGTTATATTTATCCGATCACATTCAAATTTTGGATCTGGGGTTTTATGTCCAATATTATCACATATGTAAATTTCATAGCATACTCCAATTTTTATGAAAATGTTTCTTCTAGTTCTTCTAGAGCTATATGATAAAGTGGTCCGATCCTGATGGTTTTCATACAATAAATAATAAAAACCCCGAAAAAAAATTTCAGCCCGATAGCTCTTAAGACGGCTGAGTAAAAAACATACGCGCAGACGGGCGGACGGAAGGACGAACGGACAGACGGACATGGGTATATCAACTCAGTTTCTCGTGCTGATCAAGAATATATATATTTTATGGGGTCGGAAACGTCTCCTTCTGTGCGTTACAAGCATCTGACCAATTTTATAATACCCTCTGCAAGGGTATAAAAATAAAAGGCCGTATATAATAGCAAAAATTTTGAAAAATGACAGGTTTTTAATAAAAGATGTGGATGGATTTCAGTTGTCGCGCAATCGTTATCAAGGCGTCTGGAGTGCTCAGAATATAAGACATTGGATAAAAAAGTAAATAGTGGAAATTGTTAGCAAACTATATATATATATACGGTACTAGGTTTAAGAATATACATTAATTGTAAATATTTCACTATAGAATAAGACAATAATCAAATTGTAAATTTATGGTAGCTTTACATGACAAAGTTCGTCAGAATATTGAAGTAAAGCAGAGATTGAGGACAATCTTAAAGTCAGGACGGCCGAGTTGTAGTAGGCCCAGTGTCCAGTGGTATTGCAACCACTGTTTAAGCACCGTTATTACTATTGATATTGATTCCTCACTCTCTGATTTCATAAAGCGTCTCTCGCTCTGCCTTGTAAGCGAAGATGCTCTCTTTATTGTTGAATATCTAATTCTCTAACTACTCTGTCTGCGAGCAGAGTGTCAGTTCGTAAGCAATAACCAAAGTGATCAGATCAATTAAATAAAGCAACGAGCAATTAACAAGTAACAAATAACAAATACTATTTATACTACCATACAATGGACATCAACATTGAGGCTTACAGTTTGCCAACTTTAAAGAAGTGTCTGTAGCTGTTGGACTTGGCTATACCAGGGTCAAAGGCCGAGCTTGTGGCGCGCTTAAACGATGTTCCAGTGAATCGACGAGGACCTTGTTCCTTATCTATTGGAATTGAGACTGTCGAGGAAAGTACAGAAGACGAAAGTAACTGTCAACTGTCAGAGACCACAAATGAGAAAGAAGGAGACAACAACACTGATGTCTTGCTGAAAAAATTGTGCGATTTACTGAGACCACAATTGTTCGACATAGTGGCGCCTCAACGCCAGACACAAAAGGAAACGCACGTTTCAGTGCCGACGAGCAACGACTGTTGCGACAGCGGCAGCGAAAACGAGATGGCAGCAGAACCAATTTGTGCGCAAAACCAGCGTCGTGAAACAGTGTTGGTAAACCAACGCTCGGAGGTTTTTTGTGAAATGAAGCGTCGTTGGAATTTAATGGGAACTCGTGTGGAAAGAAATGGATCACGCAGCTGACAAATATAAGCGGTGTATATGGAATCAAAGGTGTACAAATGCACATGCTTCTAGTCTCCAAGCTTAAAGGACGCGCTCATGAGTGGCTACATGCCAATGGTACGCGCATTTTGGAACCCGTGGACAACATCTGTGAGCAGCTTGTCGAGTCGTTCGGGAAAACTGTGTCGCAAGCAGATGCCAGGCGCCTCTTCGAGTCTCGAATTTGAAGCGAAACCCGACAGAGTGCTAGGGTCCTGCTTCGGATATATTAAGATATATTTTAAAGCACCAACTAATCCTTACTTAATTACAGCATGCTTCATAGACTCAGGTAGTGATGTTTCACTTATTAAAATCTCTTGGTTACCAGAAAAGATACATATTATTTCACTTATTGTTAGTCATAAATATTACGGATTAAATAAGAGTCCACTTTTGTCATATGGAAAAGTCAAGCGTTTTGTTTTCAAAAATTCAATAAAAGTATTCTTTTATTTAATAGTCGTTGATAATGAGTCTATGAGCCATGAAGTAATTTTGGGAAGAGATTTTATGAAAGCATGTAATATTAAGTTAGACTTAAATTCCTTGAAAATGGTTAAACTTGAAAGGAGAGAACGCAAAAATGAACTCGGAGAGCGGTCGGAGTTTGAGTCCTTGTCATTGTAGACGTGCCATACAGACTTGCAAATAGCTAGAAATGTAAATGTTAAGAGAATAGTTGATGAAATAGTTAAGGAGAAAAATTGTAAGAATAGAATAGTCACCAAAGAGTGTAACCCCGAAGGTGAGGACAAAGAAATTGTTAGCGAAATAGTTAAGGGGAATGATAGCGAAATTGTTAGCGAAATGGTGAATGAAATTGATAGCAAGATTGTTAGTAAAACAGAGAATGGAGATAGGAGCAAAATGGTTACGAAAAATAGGAATGAAGCTGTTATTGAGTTGGTCAATGAAAAAGTTAGATCTAATAGAAAATGTGAAGAAAGAAAAGAAACTACTGATGACCAATCTCTAAGCGAAATAGAATTTGAATTATTAAATATCTAGTGTTTCAACACTGGAGTTGATTGCAAAGTAGGTGAAAGATTGAATTGCTCAAAGATAAATTAGTGGAATCGCCGGCGTTGGCAATATATAACCACAAGGACGAAGTAGAGTTGCATTGCGATGGGCAATGGGGCAATGTTAATGCAAAGAAAAGAAAACAAAAAACTGCACCGTGTTTTCTATTTCTCAAAACGGACGTCTGATGTAGAATCAAAGTACCACAGTTTCGAATTAGAGACCTTGGCAATAGTATACGCAGTCCGCAGGCTCAGAGTGTATTTACAGGGAAGATATTTTACAGTACTTATAGATTGTAATTCGCTGACTCTCACTCTCAATCGAATTAAACCCAACAATTGCGAGATGGGTTCTTGAGCTACAGAATGATGATTATGAAGTAGGTCACACGGCAGGCAAACATATGCAACATGTAGATGCGCTTAGTAGATGTACGAACATACTTGTTGTAGATACAAACAGTTTTGAAGACAATCTTGTTATATGCCAGAATAGGGACGAAAAGTTGCGGGAAGTGAAAAGAAAGTTGGAATTTGCTGAGGATAAGTTATTTGAAATGAGAAACGGAATAATTTACAGGAAAACCAATGACGAAAGGTTGTTGTTTTGTTTACCGAGTGAAATGGAAGAGTCAATCCTTTTCAAGTATCATAACGAACTGGGTCATATCGGCAGAGATAAAGTAATGGATGCCAATTCTTCATAATCCTTAATAGGATTAACATAAATAGAAAGTCGTCAAACACATTAGCAATTGCTTAAAGTATGTTGCGTATTCGCCAAAGTCGGGAAAAGAGGAAGGAATATTGCACAATATTCCTAAAGGGAATCGACCCTTTGAACTAATTAAACTTGTTCATTGTGTTCCTATATCATCAGGCAGAAGTAAAAAGCACTTGTTAGTTATTATTGATGGTTTTACGAAATTCGTCAGACTATATCCAACAAAAACGACGAATACTAAAAAGCGGTGTTAGCTCTTGAAGACTATTTTAGGGCCTACAGTCGACCCTTTTCCATAGTGTCGGATAGAGGAAGCTGTTTCACGTCATCAGAGTTCGAGATGTTTGTAACTCAGAATAACGTTAATCATATTAATATTGCCACAGGGTCCCCTCAAGCTAATGGCCAAATTGAGAGGGTGAATCGTACCCTGGGACCTATGCATGCTAAATTATCGGAACATATATTGGGATTTGATAGTTGAGAATGCTGAATATTGTTTAAATAACACACTTCATAGGAGTATTAAGCAGTTACCGAGCAAAATGCTCTTTGGAATAGAGCAAAAAGGCAAAGTCGGTGATGAGTTAAGAGAAGGACTAGAGCAGTTAGGAATAGTGAATGATCCAAGAAATTTGGATACAATTAGAAAGGATGGGGAAATACATCAGAAGCAAAGCCAGAAGTACAATGAGCAGTAGTATAATAGCAAAAAGGTAGCACCCACAGGATATAAGCCAGGGGATTATATTATGGTGAAGAATTTCGATTCAACTATAGGAGCGTCAAAAAAGCTAATCCCAAAACACAAAGGGCCTTATGTGATAGACAAGGTTCTCAAAAATGACCGATTTTTAATTAAGGATGTGGAAGGCTTTCAGCTTAGTCGTAACCCTTATCAAGGTGTTTGGAGTAGCCACAATATAAAACATTGGATAGGTAAAAGAAAAAGTGACTAAAAGTTATGCTTAAGCAAATGAAAATAATGTTAACTGTAATAGACTTTTATGTAATGTACCTTAACTAATTTATAGTTATAAGATTTCACCTTATTGTAACATTTATTATGTAAGGATCAGGAGATCTTACGGTCTACAACTCGGCCGTGTAGCATGAGAGACGGTCACACTTGCTCTCTTGCTACTCTTTGATCCCAGTATTTTAATTGGCTCTCTGAGAGAGAGGTAAGTTTAGCGCGTCTGTCGTGTGAGTCAGTCGTTGCGGAGCTTTGAGGAGTGTGGGACAGATATCGAGAGTACATTAATGAGAACTACGATAAATAATAACTATAATAAACAATAACTATAATAAATAATAAGAAGTACATTACGAAATAAAATAAACTACAATTATTCTAAAGCAAATAAAACCCGAATCTCCTAAACACTCTAACATCGGTCAATTCATCTACGGCGCACAATATTACGACTTAATTTGAAATGAAATTAAGTCGTAATATTGTGGGCGGTTGGATGGCTCTTCTCCAATAATTTTCCTTGTCTACACTGGGTGCATTCCGCTCTGTACAAATCGGAGCAGGAATGACCTGAAGCATCTATGGCCGCTAAGGAACTGTGACAGTTCGAAAGTGTAAGTAAAGTCACCTGTTTACCCATCCCGGATGTATATCCTGGAGATTATCCCGGTCATAAAATTTTAATATGTGAGTTGTTTTCGAAACAATGCTTGAATGTTAGACAAATGTTGTATGAATGTCGTAGACTCGTTTTCGAAGTTTTAATTTAGTTCGCGTTATTTGGAAACACTAATATAAACGGGATATATTGATACTTTTGAACATAAATTCCACGAAACACCATGAATTTTTAAATTCTAAAATTTAAACGAACAAACACAAAACGAAACGTATTTTGTCCGCTTGGCTGCATCCTGAAGCGTTCTCAGTAGATGGACTCCTAGGCACCTAAGCCTCATCGATGCCTAGGCCTAGACTAGACTTTCGCCGAAAGGACAATAAGAGGCATAATGGACTGATATAAAGGATTATGTATTTCTGTTTCGTAACTTTTAACTACTTTTAATGGAATGTGTTTAGAAATTTGTACTTAATTTTGATGTAACGTAATATTTCGTATTAAATCATAAATGGTTTAAAATTTGACTTAGTTATGATTTTGAGGATAAATTAAATGTATTTCTTAATTTTTGCCAAAGGGAACAATAAGAATTTGAAACTTTTTATTAAAATAACTAGCAATCCCGCCAAACTTTGTATTGCCTAACAGTCAAAGAATGTCGTGTTATCTTTTCATTCAAGCACCTTGTCGTAAACGACATTCTTCGTTTTTTGGTCAGGTGCGAGAACAAATAATGCAGATGGTTTGCCGACACGTGAGCACGCCACGTACAATTGACGATGAGAAAAACACGCATTTTCTAGATTGAGGCCACAAATAGTCAAGGATGTGATTTGTTTATCGTCACGCCGAGGCAAGACGAATCGGGGATTGAATTCGTTTAAACTCAAAGGGCATATCTTTTGATATGTCCTCGGATGGCAAGACTGCAAAATGTTTAAAATGTGGTAAAATTTATCATGAAGCATTTGCTACAAATCTTGGAGAATTGCTCTTTTCGTAGCTGTGTTGATCCCTTGACGCCGGTCAAGTTTTTCTTCCATATTGCCAACGAAGTATATTTGCAAGAATTTATGATGTGCCACTTCAATAGGTTGCAATGATCCAATGCAATGGCAAATCTGGCATTGAATCTTTAAATTCAAAGCCATAGGTATAGTTAGATTTACGAACACTTTTTTTTACGTAAATTATGTCGTATTGTATCCGTGTTCTTCAATAATTTTCGCCCCAAATGAACTCATTTGGAAACAGGCATTGTATTTTTGAGTGTTTGCTAGAAAATGTCGTGATTGGCCATAAAGCAGGGAACGCAATGACTTTGGTGGCGGGACCACTAATGGCAATGTCACTTTACCTCTAAGGCAGCACCAAACCAACTATAATGACATTAAAACAACAGTTGACTTTATTAAAATTGACTGTTTGAAAAGAAATTGGCTGTTTTAACCCTCTAATGCTCGAGAGTTTTTTATCGATTGTCATAAATTTATGTAACAAACAATGAACACAAACTATTTTGAAAAATTTGAATTTCATTAAAGTTGGGAATAAACAAATGAAACTTTTTAACATAAATTAACTTCAAAATGGTTTAAAAAATGTTCAGTATCAATGATTTTATAAAGTATCGATATGTGTCTTGAGACACTCTTGGGCATTAGAGGGTTAAGGGATTTTCCGTCAATTATTTATTGTTTTTTATTTGAATTCTGCTATTCGGGGCTGAGACAAATGCAACAAATCAAAATCCATGAAAATTGGTCCAGCAGATCTCGAGTTATAAATGTTTCACTTTCTTCCAGATAGGAAAAAAAAGATATTGTTGTTATTGAGTTAAAAGACGGGACTTTATTCAATGAATGAATACTTAAAACTAAAGTACAAAATGTCTTACAGTAATATTTATAGGCTAAACTTGTGAGCCCTTTAGTGGCGTGATCGATATTGGTGTGATTTGATTGGCCCGAATTTTAATGCTGAATTAGCGTTCTCACGCTTTTGACGTTTACGGGAACAATTGTTATTGCAAGTGTCCAATTGTTTATAAAAAAAAAAACGGATGTGCACTTTAAAGTTTGATTTTAGGGGGCGAAAAGTTTATAAGGTTTTGGGTATTTATTTATTCAACTAACACAGCAGTCGACGAAAAAACTTAAGCTAAAGACAGATAGTAATTAATTGAAAAGATAGCTTAGCTATATACACAACTAAACATCCCCGACCCGGTGTAGGTGTTTTATTTGCATAAGGTGCCATCTATGCCCCGAGTCACAGCAAATGTGGTCAGGGATGAGTTGCAGCCAATCCAAGTCCAGAATATTATCATTGGTTTCGCTGTAGATGATTAAAAAGTATAGCGCGAAGAGAAGTGACAGAAAGATGAGGAGAAATTAGGTGAGAAAGGTTGTTAAAAGATTGGCAAAGAACACGAAAAGCTTCGTGAAGAGAGTAGTTAGTCAGACATCTACTAAGGTGAATAGGAAAAAAGTTTCTGGTCCGACGTGAGGGAACACAAAAATATAGCGTATGTAGTAAATTAGTAGAAATGACTTCGCCGTTGACTAGTTTATGGAGAAATAGAATGCCAAAAACGAGCCTACGGTTGTAAAGTGAAGGAAGATTAATAAGAAGAAGTCTGCTAGAATAAGAAGGTAGGCGAAGACTCGGGTCCCAATTAAGACCGCGTAACGCAAACCTAAGGAATTGCTTCTGTACCGATTCAATACTACGCTGGTGAACATCATATTGCGGATTCCACACTGGCGAGCAATATTCTAGTTCTACTACTACTACTCTATATTCTATTCTACTAACGAAGTGTATAAAACATTGTTACATAGGGATCATCAAATTCTTTGGCCCAACGTTTAATGAAGCCAAGAAGGCTGCATGCTCTATTGACAATTGAAGAAATATGAACATTAGATGAAAGTTTTGGGTCAAACATCACGCCTAAGTCTTTGAACGATGGTACACAATCTAACAGAACAGACTTAATAGAGTAATGAGCTAGGAACGGAGACAAACGACTGTAAGTCATTAAAGAACACTTAGAGGCATTAAGGTGTAATTTATTAACGTGGCACCAATCACAAAACGCATCGAGATCTGTTACAAGTATTGTTGGAAAGAAGGATCATTATAGGAATAACAAATCTTGACGTCTTCCGCAAACATGAGCACGCGTGAATGAGCCAAGGCCAAAGGCAAATCATTTATAAACAGTGTAAATAACAGTGGGCCCAGATGACTGCCTTGGGGTACACCTGACGTAACTTGAACAGTTTTAGATTTTGAGGAACGAAAAGACACCTTTTGGGTTCTGCCAATAAGATACGACTTTAACCAAGCCAATAGTTTTGGGGCATAGAATGATCAACCGTATCGAAAGCCTTACTAAAGTCAGTATAAATAACATCAGTTTAACACTTTTTACGGAAGCCATGGTGTACAAGGGTAGTCAATTCTAAAAGGTTAGTAAGCGACGAACGACCTTTCATGAATCCATGCTGACAAGGAGAAATAGTGGATCTGGATAGGTGTTGAAGGGAGACGTAATAATTTTCTCAAACAGCTTTGGTATTGCCGAAAGTTTGACAATGAGATCTGCAATATCTGAATCATTATTAGCAGTCTGGTCATTAAATCTGAAGGTGGAGGGTAGTACATTAGAGCGTCTTTTGAAATTAACAAAGTTGTAAAATCTTTTGAGGTTCTTATAAAATTCAACCTTACAGCGAACGATATAATTATTGTAGCATTGAGTGTTTAAAAGACAAAATTGAGATTTGGCTATACAGTAATTTGCATACTCAAGTCGCGAACCAGTTTTTTTAAATCTTTTAAAATATCTCGATTTAATGTTACGGAGATTAGAAAGCCTACGTGTGAACCAGACTGGCGCGCACTATTAAGAAGATTGAAATTTGTTCTACGAAAACATCTACGACGAGAATTTGCGATGTTATTAAATGAATTAGTAACGGAATTGTAAAAATTAGTAACTTCAATGGTAGGGTGATAAGGATCTTCAGGTTTCACTAGGGGCTGTGTTCGGGATACAGCACTAACAGTGGGATCAGAGACAAAAACAAGATCAAGGATTCTTTTAGAAGAGTTAAGGAAAGAATTCCACTGATATAGCGGCTAAGAAAAAAATGTTGAGATGAAGGAATTAAGAAAGATAGATTATTATCAACAAGCCAAGAAATATTAGGCAAGTTGAAATCACCTAAAACTATAAGGAAATCGCGATCTTTAAGATGATTAAAAATAGTTTGCAAAGCATCAGCATGCTGCATATAGGTCATGATATCAGAAGCTGGAGGAATATATGAACAAGAAATATATAAGCTTAAGTTGGATCATGCAACTTCGACGCAAATAAACTCAACACCTAAGGGCAGATCAATCGGCACAACACTTAGAAATAAGAAATAAAGTTATTAGAAAGACTTTCATTATTTAATACAGAGGAGTTAAGCCAAGTTTCAGAGAAAGCTAATATGTCAGAACAGGTTCGAGAGCTTGGTAAGAACACTTTTTACACTTCTTTAATGAATGCAAAGACTAGACGTTATTATTTTTTTGAAGCAGAAGATAGATTAGGAAGCTGGACAGGCAACGGACGGGAGCGCTTATTGGGCGCAAACTCGTGTACAAATAGGCCCTCTGGCCAGAAATTAGTTTCAACCATAGCTGAGAAATACTCAGTGGGTACTGTAATTTTAAAAGAGGAGATATCGCGAGGCCTAGAAAACTTAAACTTTTGAATTAAAACTTTAGCAGGTCATATATTACCAATGTAAGCTGCCACAGACGACTCAGATGTATCAGGAGCAAGCCTAGAGATAAATAATTGTTTGCGATGAGGCACTACAGTTAGTCCGCAAGTGACTTCTCAGAAGGTGGAACAAACTTGAATTGCGAAAATAAATGTACGCTAGAGTCACACTCGTTAGACAGCTGTTTGGCCAGTTTGTTCGTCCTTATCGTTCTGATCAAGAGAACCAAAAAGATATTTGTATATTGAACCATGTCCGTTAATTAGTCTTCGTTTGTTACGTTTTACAATTTGTATTCCATTAATTTCCCTACTTAGTTTTTAGGTCGGGTATTGTATATGGATTATATATTTAAATTCCTGTGCTTGTTGCCTTAGATAGTTATATGTAATGTCTATTAACGTTAAATTTACTTTTAAATAATGATATTCAAAGTTTGTCGGTAAGTCCATGGTTCCTTGTCTTAAATATTAAGTAACTGTTTAAGAATAAACATCGTGTCCATCTGAAGCGGCTTCACCAAATCAGATGCACTAAAGAAAATATAATACAACTGTACTTGGGCACAAACAACTAACCTAGCATATGACTAGAATTACAATCAGCCACACGCTTTGTGGGAAAAACACTTGTAATTGTAAACTAACCTAAACGATCACAACGGCAGGATGTCAAGTGGCCGACGCCGTTCCTAAAATAATAATAATTTTTCAACCCCCGAATGCGTGGGTGTGAGTCGTACTAGAATAAGATCTCCTTAAGAACAATTGTTACCTCCTAGAGCCTAAGATTTCCTATATAAACTCCGTACTTTTGTAAATAAAATCAGTTCATATTTTGAATTCAACGAATGATGATTGAGTTATTTTTCCTTCGCCCGGAATCCCTATTCAGTAACCGTTCGGTGCTTTTACTGGGTTTATGTCAACGGATTGACTGCATGTTGATTTTAATGTTAAAAATATCATGATGCACAAAAACGTCATCTTGAGTTGTTGACCTGTAATTAATCAATTTCATTTCGTATTTGCTTTTATTAACTTTCTTTTTCTTTTGAATTTCGATTTGTAGTGTGTAACCTTTTGTCCTCTATTTCTTTCTTCAAATTGTTTCTCGTCTAACTGATTTATTGCTCTTTTCTTTTTGAATGGATTTGTCGTTTTTGACTTTACTAATGGTGCTTTTTTAAATCTAGTATCGATTACGAAGTCGTGTCTATCTTTATTTAAATTGTTTATTTTATGTATTTTATCCTGCATAGATAAAAATGTCCGCTGGTGTTCGGTTAGTTGTTTTATGTCTCGTCTAATGGTTGTATATGTAGAGAATTTTTTCAAATTTAAGTAATTATACCATACACCCATAGGGTGAAATGGTATATTAAAGTCGCCAAAATGTATGTAACAGGCAGAAGGAAGCTTCTCCGACCCCATAAAGTATATATATTCTTGATCAGTCTGTCTGTCTGTCCGTCCGTCCGTCCGTCCGTCCGTCTGTCCGTATGAACACCTAGATCTCGGAGACTGTAATATCTAGAGCCACCAAATTTGGTATGTAGACTTGTGTAGTATGTGGAGTGATCAAGTTTATTTCAAATTTTTGCCACGCCCCTTTCCGCCTCCGCAATTTAAAAAAAGCGTTTATCTCAAAAACTATTCTAGCTAGAGACACAATATTTGGTATGTATATTTGCTTAGTAAATGCACACATTTTGTATGTATAATGATTTTGCCACGCCCTTTTCCGCCCCCGTAATTTGAATAACTTGATTATCTCCCGTATTTTTTTACCTTATGCAATCAAATTTGGCACACTTAAATTTAATACTAATATCTATCAAAATACCAAATTTGATCAAAATCGGACAAAAAACAGTCGAGTTATGCATATAAATGTTTTCCCATAAGGCCGGAGTTGGCCGTTGGCTGGTGGGGGCGCTGCGGTGCTCGTATGATTGAGTGAGCGAGATAGTAAGATATGCTTGTAAAAAGCATGTGAAAATGCATTTGTTTAATAAAGTTGAAATATTTGATTTACTGGTGTATGGTATACCTAAGTCGGCGAGACGACTTACTTACTTCATTTATCTTCGATGTCATTTTCAATATTTATAATTCTGAGTTTTTCATTTACTGTTTTATGGGATCTTTCTACGTCTGAAATGCCGTTTTTACTTGTTGTACTTTCCAACTTTACATTTTCTTCTTGTATTTCTATTGGTTTGCTGATTTCAGTGAATACTTTCATAATTGCTCTCATGGCTTCTAACCAATCTCTAGATTTTACTGCTACAAGTGTTGCAAATTTGGAGTAAATGTCAATGCATGAAAGGAATTGTAAATTGTCGATCATGTAAAAGTTTCTGGTGTTATTTCAAAAGTTAGTTTTGTATTTCTATTTTCTGTCTTTGCGATATTGCATACTGAGCATTCGTTAATAATGTTTTGTGTCAGGTTTTAAAAATCGAGGAAATAATATTTTTCTTTAAACAAATTAATCGTTTTTTCGATTCCTGGATTGAAATGTGCAAACGTTTGAATGTCCTCTAACTTAATGCTTGATTTCGAGAGATTTGCGTTCGATCGTATTATTTTAATAAAGGCTTGTTGAAAAATGGGATAATCTTGTTCATTATGAAAATATAGTACAGTTTTCTTGCCGCAAAGATATCTTTTGATTATATCCCTTGCGTAAGTTTTGGTAATGACCAATGTATGTTATTTTTATGTTTGATTTATAAAAATAAGTTGATGTTTTTGCTTTGTCTTCTGAACCTCTAATGAATTCTATTTGCCTGATAAAATAATTAATGGGTTTTCCTACGATTGGAATATAATTTACATTATCCTCATGAGCACTATGTATTGTAGCTGCGGTGGTGTCTGTTGAACCTAAAAAGGTTTCATCTGTTTTAATTCTTAAAAGGGCATCTGCTACGTGATTTTCTTTGCCGGGTAAATATTTAATTTTATAATCAAACTCATTTAGTTTTATTCTCCATCGTTGAAGTTTCATATTTGGTTCTTTTATATTGCTGAGCCATATTAAAGGCTTATGGTTCGAACTTTCTCCCAAAAAGGTATGGTCTGAAGTACTTTGTAGCTATTGCTAGTAATTGATCGTTGATTCGTTCAACGTTCTGCTTGCGTAAGAAATAGGTCGATGGTCCTGTGAGATGATTGTTAGGTTTTATACCTTCTGTTGTTATTATATGACCAAGGAATTCTGATTCTTTTTTCATAAATTCGCATATGTCGAGTTAGAGTTTAAGATTAGCTTCTCTTAGTTTGTTAAATATTTTTCTGAGTGATAGTATGTGTTCCTCCAATGAAGTGGAGTACACTATAATGACATCCAGATAAACAAGACAATCCTTATAAATAAGGTCTTCCAAAAGATAATTCATGCATCTTTGGAATGTTGCCGGGGCATTTTTAAGACCGAATGGCATACGTGTGTATTCGTAATGGCCATGTTTAGTTTTTGAGAAGGCTGTTTTTGCAATAGATTCAGGATCCATTTGAAGTTGATGAAATCCATTAGCTAAATCAATGGTGGTGAACTATTGGCATTATCCCAGTTTATCGAGAATTTCATCCGTGCCTGGAATTGGAAATTTGTCAACTATTGTGACTTCCTTTAAATTTCGGTAGTCAATGACTAATCTGAATTTTTGTTTCTTGGAAACATCTCTTTTTCTCCGATCCAAATGGGTGAACAGTAGGGTTCGATTTTCGAATGATACACTGTTCGATCATTTCATTTATTTGTTTGTGGATTTGTATATCAAATGTTTGGGGATATTTGTATGGACGTTTATAAATTGGGTCCTCATGTTTTGTAGAAATAGAGCGCTTTGTAGTACTCGTGAAAGTCAAATTTTCACCTTCGCGGTACTGAATGTCACTGAATTCATACAAGACTTTTTAAGTTTTTGTGTTTCTTCGTTGTTTAAATGTCCGAGTCTATACTCATTGCTTTCTATTATTTCATTTTCAATCGCAAAATTTGTGTCTGGGTGCCTCTCTGTAGGTGGGCCCAAACATTCTATGTTATGTTCTTTTTCTATTTCTTCAATATCTCTGAAGTAAAATATATAGATTCCTAGTTTTACGTATTCTTCTTCATAATTTTTTGGGCTTTACATGCTTTTAGGAAAGTTCTGCCTATCAACATGTCATATTTATTTAAAAATTTATGGATATAAAATTTGTGTTCTGTCGGACGGATGTATCCATTTTTCTAGTTCCACTATTACTTTCTCTTTGTCTTTTTGTAGGCTGTGTGGAGGTGCCTTAATTAAAACTTGCAGCTCGGAAAAAAAACAAAGGAAGGCCGAATTTAAATGACTTGCGAATGCACTGCGTGATTGCAGAAAGAAAGTTCACAACAGTGGTACATTTCTTTTTTGCCATTATGCCATTAGCGGATAATGTCACTTTGACAATTGACTTCGTGTCTAAACGACGATCAAAGCGAGGCCTAGAGCATAGGCGAACCATCTTGATAAATTCTTTTGAAATTGGCAACCGAGCAGAACAGTCCTTTGCAGGAAGTGAAAAAAAAAAAATATTTAATTTTTTGTGTTTAAAAATAACACAAGTAAATTTAAATCCGAATAAATACAAGCCATCCTTCATGGACTTGAATCGGCGATAAGAAGAAACCAAGTATAATGTGTTCTTGAGTAAGTGCAAAATTTTTCTTTGGGGGATTAAAGTTTGATAATTTCGAAAATAAAATTTTTTGCACACAAATTTGCAATTTAATTTCCTCTCAGGCATTATGCTAGAACGTACCAAGACTTAACGTTCTAGCATAGTGCCTGAAAGGAAATTAAATTGTATTGCTTTAAGTAAGCAGAAGGTAATTATACAGCTCTATAGAAAAAAAAACGCATTAACGACTTTCATATTTATCCCATATATGTATGTAAATAATTTTTTTTGTTAGACAAATGCAAAGCCGGAATTCCAAAATATTCATATTGGATAGTGCAAGCAGCGAAGAAGTTATTTACCAAAGGGGACGACGCAATTGCATTTGCATCCGCTGATCGGTCAAATTTCGTTTCGACACCGGGAAGTGCTAGGGCAAACGGTGAGAAGTGAAAAACAGCAAAAACACGACAGCCCAAAGAAAAATGTATAAGTAGTTAAACAGTAAAAAAATTACAAAGAAAAAAAATGAAAAATCTAACAAGAGTGAAAAGATAAAAAACCTGAGGGCCGGGGCTAACTTCGACCGCGTCAAAGTTTGTATACCCTTGCAACTTTTTGTTAACTCTTTCCTTACATATAGCAATCAAAGTGGAAAAACGTTTAAGCTAAAAAGGAAAATGTTTCCGAAAGAACGGCCTACAATCTTAGCATAGGAAATAATGAAGATATTGATCAAAGGCACTATAGTAACACGATGTTTATCAAATTCGGCACAGTCATTAACAGATATATTAAACTAACAAATGTTTAATTTGAAAGCAATCGCGTCAAAAGTAACGAAGTTATTGACAAAAGTCACTGTTTTCGAAAGATCGTTCCTATGGGAGCTATATGATATAGTCACCCGATCTTGATCAAATTTGGCATAGTCGTTTTTATGAGCAATTAACTCACCAATATTAAATTTCACGATAATAGATCAGAAAATAATGAAGTAATTAAGAAAAGTCACTGTTCGTGACTTTGTCATTTGTATGGGAGCTATATGATATTGTTTTCCGATCCGGCTAAATCCGAGATATACAACGCCTGCAGTATATACAAGCCTACATGCAAAATTTCAGCTCTGTAGCTCTAGGAGGAGTTTGGCCTGATCCAGACGCACGGACGGACGGACGGACAAGGCTATTTGAACTCGTCTCGTCGTGCTGATCAAGAATATATATACTTTATGGGGTCGGAAACGTCTCCTTCTGTGCGTTACAAACATCTGACCAATTTGATAATAACCTCTGCAAGAGTATAAAAAACAAAAAAATGTGAACATTACTAATTATAAAAAAAAAAAAACTAAATTAAATCTATAGCCTCCACAGCGATTCCCGAAGGCCTTCGTCGGACGCTACAAGGGTGAGTTTTTTCTACTAAATTTTTTTGTTAACAAATTGTATATATAGCGAAGTCGGAGAAATTAAGCAAGTGTATTCAATGCAAAGACAAGAGCGAAAACAATTGTTGTTGCTTACCTCCACTTCGTTTGCCCCACTATATATTTTATATACTTCTAATGTTGTTTCAAATAAAATCATGCAGAAAATAAATAATAATGAACTGAAAAAGTGAAAAGAATCAAAAAAACAGAGGAAAGAGTGAATAGATATGCATAATTTTTTTTGTTGAAGACGTTTTGTATGCGAATAGTTGAAAAGAATTGAACACTTGATTTTTATACGCTTCATATGCAGGCGTGACGTTTTGCTTTTCCACAGTGGGTCAAAGTTTGAAAGAAAAGTTCATGAAATTATGCTGAATGGTTAGAGCCTTTCTTAGATGTTGATTTATTAAACTTTGAATATGAATCATTATGCGTTAAAGTTTGAGTCATGGTTTTTTTATAGTAATTATAAATCGATTTGAATTGTCGTTTATGAGATTGTAACTTTATTTACATATATTCTTTTTATGGGTATTTAGTTGTCCATCAACCGCGTTGAGGCTTTGTACGTTACAGTAATTTTTGGCGCCCAACGTGGGGCCTATTCTAATTAGATAATTATCTCGTTATGTTTTTTGAGGTAGATAATTTATTTGGTTGATTGAGCCCTTTTCTTCCTTTAATTTCTTTGTGCATTCTAATCTTTTATTCTATACTATCAACAATTTAAAGTCGTGAAAGTTAAATATAATTGGAATTACCATCTCCGGCAATGCCCAGAGATCTTGTCCGGATATTCAAATAGCTCACAAATTGTTTCAAAAATTTTAAAGCTAACTGCCAACATGAACTCAAGTCAAACAATAACAGTCAAAACAGCAGAAACAACTAACTTTTGGCAAGTGACTGAGAGCTATACTCTGGTTTGAAAAGTGACTGAGAGCTATACTCTGGTTTGAAAAGTGTTGAGTAAACGAAGGCGTGCTTTGCTATAGGATGCGTATCCCTTGGAATTATGATTGTGACACAAGGCTGAAACATCATCCAGGGATAATGCAACCGCTAGTATTAGCGTAGCGAGCATGTATACAAGTCAGTCCAGTTTTGTTATCTCTTATAGTATAGCCCATACCAGCTGAGTTGTGATTGTTCAGGACATTGGTGGGAACATTAGTGGTTTAATCAGCCAACCCCAGATCATAATTGGCATAGCAAGAGACTATATTATAACAGGTAACGAATCCCTTTTAAATTCATTTATGTTGATGTAACTCAAAAAACGAAAAAAAAGAAAGGAAGATGATTTTTGTTGTAGAGAATGGAACCATGGGATTTAGATGCAAGAGACCCCAACCCAACCGCTTGAAATAAAGTCCTGTTACTAAGCCAAAAAGAAAAAAAAATTAAAAATAGTAACAGAACGCAGATTTCAAGTAGCCCCTAGTGATAAAGTAAATTATTACTCCTGAATTCACTTACTTAGAGTAACCCGAAAAGAAAAATTATTTATAAATTGATTTCAAAAAAAAAAAAAAGGAATTTTCATAACATGTGGTTGATTTGAAAACGCTATCAAATATTTAAAATGCCATTAATACACAGTGATAATGATTGCGAGGAGGCACCACGATCCTCCTCATCACAAGTGTGTAGCATTTGTTCACAATTTATTTCAGACGTACACGAGAAGGCAACAACCAAGTGTATGCACTCATTCCATAGAAATTGTATAATTACTTATATTTCCAGAATCAAGAATGTCCGGTATGCAAGTCCTTATGCCACCTTAGAGATGTACAAGTTAGAACTGAGTTATCAGCCAGTCAAAAACAAAGGAGCAGTTGCTAAAGTTCATAATACACGACAGCAGGCGCAAGCACACCTTTTATCTGGTCCAGAACAGTCAGCAATACCTGATGACACTAGTCCGCAAAATATGGATATTTAGATGGAGGCTTTTCAGTAGTCTGTAAGAATCTACATATTCTCCTAACTGGTAAAGCTCGAGATTGGTATTGGAGATACCGTAAGGAAATTACTCAAGTAGAATGGACAGATTTTTGTGACAAAGAAACTACAGAACATTTAGAAGACGAGTTGTCGGTGAAAGAGGTAGATGCAGTTCAGCGAGTGCGAAATCTATAGTTTGTTCGAATTGTGACGTAGAAGGACATCGCTGGGACATGCTGCGGAACAAAAGGAGTATACAATCCGCAGTGCATAAAATATTCAAATCGGATGGAAAACTATCGGAAGGGACCACCGTATGGCAACAAGCGGACGGACCTTTAGTAAATGTTGCCCAAAAAAGATTAAATCCTAATTTCACTGAAAAAGAAAAGCAAAAAAAATTTCAGATTTACAAAAAATAGAAAGAATATTAAGTTACATCCAATAAAACCATATCACATACGTTTAAAAGAATATACAAAAGCCCGCCAAAGAATATTTTCCGATGGTAGTAATGTCGCATGCGTCAAGAGAGCACCAAAACGCTCAACCTTGCGTATGCGTAACTTTTGGAAATCGGTACGGAATACCAAAAGAAGGATAATTTGTTCAGTAATTAATGAAGCTGTAGATGGCCGATTTTATGCTTCAATTTCATTTTTACAATTTTTAGAATTTTTAGGCCAAATATTAGTTGCATTGGAGCAGACCTGGCTAAATTTATACTGGTCGTACAATTCAAAATTTCGCAAAATTAATTCTTCAGTAAAAACGGCTGATGGACAGCCACAACCAGTTATTGGATCCATACAACTGAACGTAAAATATAGAGAGCAGTTGAAGGACATAAATTTCTTTGTAATCCCTTCGATTAAGTATAGGGTAGTATTAGGAACAGATTTTTGGAAAGCTTTCAAATGGGCCCCGGGTGTAATTTCCTCGATTGAAACTTCAAATAGCAACGTGCCTAGATTACCAGAGAAAGACGGTGAGGAAAAGTTTCCGCTGACAGCAGAAGAAGAAGAACGTTTAGGCGGAATCATTAGTTTATTTCCAGACTTCGAAAGGCAAGGCCTCGGAAGAACAAAGCTTCTGCAACATCATATAGAGGTAGGCGATGCCACCCCAATTAAACAGCGATTTTATCCAGTTTCACCGGCGGTTGAAAAAGTTATGTTTCAGAAGATCGATAGAATGTTAGAGCTAGGAGTTATTGAGAAGACAAATAGTCCTTGGAGTTCGCCCATACGTTTGGTGATTAAACCCGGAAAAGCTTCAGCTTCAACGGAATTTTCGCAATTTTTTTAGATTTGAAGCATTCTTTTTAGCAAATAGGTTTGAGTGACGAATCAAAAGCAATCACAGCATTTACAGTACCAGACGCTCAAACAATGTGTAGACTAATGGATGAAATAATACCCCCTGAATTAAAATATTGTACTTTTTGGATACTTAGACGATTTATGTGTAGTATCAGAAAGCTTTGAGGAACATCTTATTGTTTTAGCCAAGCTAGCTGAGCAATTTCGAATAGCGAACGTGACTTTAAATGTGGCAAAGAGCAAATTTTGTGTCACAAAAGTTGCATTTTTAGGATATATAGTAGGCAATGGAGAAATTTCAACTGACTTTATCAAAACAGACGCGATTCAGTCATGGCCAATTCCGACAACAGTTAAACAAGTAAGAGCGTTTATGGGAGTAGTCGGATGGTATAGAAGATTTATACCTAACTTTTCAGATATTAGTTTTCCAAACACCGAGCTTCTGTCGTCGAAAAAGAAATTTGTCTGGAACGAGCAAGCTCAGAAATTCTTTGAAAGGCTTAAATCTGCATTGACTTCAGCTCCGAACTTTTAACAGAAGTTCTATGTGCATTGCGATGCAAGTGATGTCGGCATAGGCGCTACGTTAGTTCAAATGTCAGATGAAGGAGAAGAAAAACCAATTGTATTTATGTCCAAGAAACTGAGTTCAGCTCAACGAAACTTCAGTTACACTGTAGTGAGCATCTAATGAATGTTTAGATGCTATATTGAGATGCAGGAATTTGAATTGATTACTGATCATGCGAGCCTTTTATGGCTAATGAAGCAACCTAATTTGAAGGGACGGTTGGCTAGATGGGCCATGAAATTGCAAAGTTACAAGTTTACAATAAGCCATAGAAGAGGTCGGGACAATGTCGTACCTGATGCGCTTTCGAGAATGTATTCAGATGAAATAAGCGCACTAAAAGAAGTTTATCCTGGTGTTGATTTAAATTCCAACTGTTTTAGTGATAGTGAATATCAAAATTTCAAAAAGAAGTTTTTAGGTAATCTGGGAGAGTATCCAGATATACGAGTAGAAGATGGTTTTGTCTATATACGAAGTGAACATGATGATGGAAATTCATGGAGGAATGGCTAAGACCCTAGAATTAATAAGGAGAATTTTTTTTTGGCCAGGCATGGTGTTACAAGTGAGAGATTATGTACGTAACTGTGATGTTTGCAAGTCTACCAAAGCCCCGAATTTCATTTTCATTTCATAAAACCGCCGTTGGGTAAGCCAGCAGTTTCAATGCGTCCTTTTCAAAGGTTTTACATAGACCATCTCGGTCCATATCCACGCAGTAAACGAGGGCATATTGGGTTGGTAATAGTTTTGGATCACTTTTCCAAATTTCATTGGCTGTGTCCATTGAAGAAATTGACATCTCGTTTAATACAGGAGTTTCTTCCGGATCACATTTTCTTTATGTTTGGTATTCCGGAAATCCTGGTGAGTGATAACGGAGCACAATTCAAAGCGGTCGAATTTAAAGCGTGGCTAACGAAGCTTGGTATTAAACATGTGTATACAGCGTTGTATTCACCTCAAGCCAACGCCTCAGAACGGGTGAATCGATCAATCATAGCAGCGATTAGAGCTTATCTTAATAATGATCATAGAGAGTGGAAACATATTCCAGCAATTAGTTGTGCTCTGCGGAATGGTCATCATGCGAGCATTAATTGTTCTCCATATCATGCAGTTTTCGGCTTTGATATGATCACACATGGGTCTCATTATGGTCTACTAAATAAGTTCAATTTATTAGACGAATCGCTTAATCCCCTTAGGAAAGACGATCAATTGCAGTTGCTGAGAAAAGGAATAAACCAGCAAATTGCATCAGCAGCAGATAAAAACGCCAAGCAGTATAATTTGCGCACTAGGCAAATTCATTTTAGGATAGGCCAAGAAGTATTCAGAAGAAACATAAGCCAGAGTAATTTTCAGAAAAATACGAATGCGAAATTCCATCCGCAATGGGTGAAATCTAGAGTCAGGGAATGTTTAGGGAATTGTTGTTATGTCTAGGGCGAACCATCTTGATAAATTCTTTTGAAATTGGCAACCGAGCAGAACAGTCCTTAGCAGGAAGTTGTGACGAGTCACAAGCACAAGACCCTTCGTACGTTTTCACCGTTAGGACATAAGTAGGCAGAGCAAGGGTGGGTTTGTACAGAGAGCTAGAATTAGGAGAAAATGACTTCGCCAGTATACACGAGAGTGAAAAGTTGACAAGTGAAACCAACAGCAGGAGCAAAAAAAAAGGGATCTTCACCATCCCTTTCTAATAACCCCACTAACATTTCCTTTTACGCTTCCCTTTATCAGTCAAAGAGGCAACGGATTTTGGCCAAGCGGGCTTCGCTTGGCAGACAAGAACAGTCGTTGCTACTCCTCTTGGACTCTCCTCCTAGCCCTTTCCCTTCCCTTTCCTCCCCTTTATGTGGTCTCAGTCCCATATCCTAATACTCATTAAGGTCTCCAGATCAACTAAATGTTCTGTAGACGGGACTCTGGGACTGAGAACTGTACCTCAGCCAGAGCTTCCTTACAAAGTGAACAAAAATTAATATTTCATTTTTTTTTGTGTTTAAAATAACACAAGTAAATTTAAATCCGAATAAATACAAGCCACCTTTCATGAACTTAAATCGGCGATAAGAAACCAAGTATATTGGTGTTCTCTATGTCAAGGATTGGTCCTGTGACTTGTTGATCGTCATGGCGAAGGCAAGACGAATCGGGATCCTTGGAATAAGATTTTCCACATCTGTAAATTTTTCTTTAAGTATTGACGAGTGAATCACATCGGTCATCAGTTTTCTTATCAACAAACGCTTTCCACTGCACAGTTTTGGTTGGTTTAAATTTCTAAGCATAAGCCCGGCACATCCAAGGAGTTTAAAATACCTGTGTATTTCGCCGGTAAAATAGTCATTCGACCAACATTGAATATAGACTTCCAAACGCAATTTAATTTGATTCAACCGAATAAAATTGAGGTGCTACGTATTGTTTCGACATGTCAACGCAATATTGTTGAAGTAATAATTGTAATAATTGTCAAAATTTTTACGAATCAGCAAACGGTATGCGTAGTAATTCATCGACCTAACCTTCTTGGTAGTTTCCTAACCTGAAAAAAATTTGGTAAAAATTGTATTTTAGAACACCCAATACGTTAACGGCATTGATCTTACCAATCAATAAACGGCTTTGATCTTAGCATTCAATAAATTTTTCATTTTGATATTAAAGTTATATTCCTCGTCACTTGCCAGAACATCAGCGGGTATTGAAACGCGTCAAATGAACGTCACCAACAATAAACATTGCCACTTCATCGAATGGTGGATCATTAAATGTGCGTTCATGTGTTCTAGCAGGTCTTTTATCCGCTCTGATCACAATTGCAATCTTGGATCTTACAAACAATTTTTTTTTTAACGTAAATTACCTTAATTGTTGGATTATATCGTGTTCTTCGATAATTTCAGCCCCAAATGAAGTCACTTGGAAGCAGACATTGTATTTTTAAGTGTTCGCTAGAAAATGTCATATTTCTAGTCCAGCAAACTTCAATAAGCCACAATGCCAAGAATTAATCGATGCAAGCCGATTCAAATCAATTCTTGAACAATTTCTTCTTGCACTTTGAAGATTATTCCTATGTTCATCTGTACGATAGGCTCGACGATTTCTCGTTTCTAACCTAGCCGTTTCATAGGCTGTCCTTTGTGCTCTTGTGTTTGAGAAGGTAATATGAAAACACAATATTCGAATTTTTCCTTTAGTTTTCACATTGTATATTACAGAGCACTACAATGACATTAAAACAACAGTTGACTTTATTTAAATTGACTGTTAGAAAACGTTTGTATAGGGAAAAGAAATTGGCTGTTTTAAGGGGTTTTCCGACAATTATTTATTGTTTTTAAGATGTATTCTGCTATTGGTGGGAAACAAAAGGAAAGGAAAAGAGAAAGGATCAATAAGCACGAAGATTGGTTCAGCAGACTTCGAGTTATAAGTGGCGTAACTAACACGACTTTCTTTTATATATATAGATATGTATATAATTTTTTTTGTTAGACAAATGCAAAGCCGGAATTCCAAAATATTCATGTTGGATAGTGTAAGCAGCGAATAAGTTATTTACCAAAGGGGACGACGCAATTGCATGTGCATCCGCTGATTAGTCAAATTTCGTTACGATACCGGCATGTGTTAGGGCAAACGGTGAGAAGTGAAAAACAGCAAAAACACAAACAAACAAAAATGTATAAGTAGTTAAAAAATATAAAAATTACAAAGAAAAAAAATGAAAAATCTAACAAGAGTGAAACGATAAAAACCTGAGTGCCGGGGCTAACTTCGACCGCGTCAAAGTTTGTATACCCTTGCAACATTTTTGTTAACTCTTTCCTTACCTATAGCAATCAAAGTGGAAAAACGTTTAAGCTAAAAAGGGTAATGTTTCCGAAAGAACGGCCTACAATCTTAGCATAGGAAATAATGAAGATATTGATCAAAGGCACTATAGTAACACGATTTTTATCAAATTCGGCACAGTCATTAACAGATATATTAAACTAACAAATGTTTAATTTGAAAGCAATCGCGTCAAAAGTAACAAAGTTATTGACAAAAGCCACTGTTTCGAAAGATCGTTCCTATGGGAGCTATATGTCGGACGGACGGACGGACGGACATGGCTACTTGAACTCGTCTCCTCGTGCTGATCAAGAATATATATACTTTATATGGTCGAAAATGCTTCCTTCTATGCGTTGCACACTTTTGACCACTTTTAAGTCAGATGAAGAATATTGAAAATGAGTGAAAACGGAAAATGTTAACTTTTTTTTTTTTGATTACATCTAGGTAATATTATATAATTGAAAGCTAGAACAAGTGCATGAGAGGTTATTTTTTATTTTATTTATTTATTTATTTACGTCAACTAACACAGCAGTCGACAAAAAAGCTTAAGCTAAAGACAGATAGTAATTAATTGAAAAAGATAGCTTAGCTATATACACAACTAAACATCCCCGACCCGGTGGAGGTGTTTTATTTGCATAAGGTGCCAGCTATGCCCGATTCACAGCCAATGTGGTCAGGGATGAGTTGCAGCCAATCCAAGTCCAGAATATTATTATTGGTTTCGCTGTAGAAGGTTAAAAAGTATAGCGCGAAGAGAAGTGACAGAAAGATGAGGAGAAATTAGGTGAGAAAGGTTGTTAAAAGATTGGCAAAGAACACGAAAATGTTCATGAAGAGAGTAGTTAGTCAGACATCTACTAAGGTGAATAGGAAAAAAGTTTCTGGTTCGACGTGAGGGATCACAAAAATATAGCGTATCTAGTAAATTAGTAGAAATGACTTCGCCGTTGACTAGTTTATGGAGAAAGAGAATGCCAAAAACGAGCCTACGGTTGTAAAGTGAAGGAAGATTAATAAGAAGAAGTCTGCTAGAATAAGAAGGTAGGCGAAGACTCGGGTCCCAATTAAGACCGCGTATCGCAAACCTAAGGAATTGTTTCTGTACCGATTCAATACTGGTGAACATCATATTGCGGACTCCACACTGGCGAGCAATATTCTAGAGTAGCGCGAACTAACGAAGTGTATAAAACATTTGTTACATAGGGATCATCAAATTCTTTGGCCCAACGTTTCATGAAGCCAATAAGGCTGCATGCTCTATTGACAATAAAAGAAATATAAACATTAAATGAAAGTGTTGGGTCAAACATCACGCCTAAGTCTTTGAACGATGGTACACAATCTAACAGAACAGACTTAACAGAGTAATGAGCTAGTAACGGAGACAAACGACTAAAAGTCATAAAAGAACACTTAGAGGCATTAAGGTGTAATTTATTAATGTGGCACCAATCACAGAACGCATCGAGATCTGATTGCAAGTACTGTTGGATGGAAGGATTATTATAGGAAAAACAAATCTTGACGTCATCCGCAAACATGAGCACGCGTGAATGAGCCAAGGCCAAAGGCAAATCATTTATAAACAGTGTAAATAACAGGGGGCCCAGATGACTGCCTTGGGGTACACCTGACGTAACTCGAACAGTTTTAGATATCGAGGAACGAAAAGACACCTTTTGGGTTCTGCCAATAAGATACGACTTTAACCAAGCCAACAGTTTTGGGGAAAAACCCATTATGTTAAATTTCGAAGCATAGAATGCTCAACCGTATCGAAAGCCTTAATAAAGTCAGTATAAATCACATCAGTTTGACACTTTTTACGAAAGCCATGGTGTACAAGGGTAGTCAATTCTAAAAGGTTAGTAAGCGACGAACGACCTTTCATGAATCCATGCTGACAAGGAGAAATAGTGGATCTGGATAGGTGTTGAAGGGAAGACGTAATAATTTTCTCAAACAGCTTTGGTATTGCCGAAAGTTTGGCAATACCACGGTAGTTAGAAACATCCGATTTGCTACCCTTTTTAAAAAGCGGAATAATAAAAGACTCCTTCCAAATATCGGGAAAGGTCCAAGTCTCACTCGATATAAAGAATAACCGAGATAAAGGCTTAGATAGGGAATTCGAACACGTTTTAAGGATGCAAGTCGACGTTTTTAGAATAAGTCGACTGAAATAATTTAGTAAACAGATCTGCAATATCTGAATCATTATTAGCAGTCTGGTCATTAAATCTGAAGATGGAGGGTAGTACATTAAAGCGTCTTTTGGAAACAAGTAATAATTGGTAATAAGAAAGAAAAAACAGAGGGAGTGAAGCAAGTGAAAAAAGAGCAAACAAATTTACAAAGAAGAAAACGCAAAGTAAAATTTTGAGCCACATAGTACAAAAACAATTTTAAGATTCGCGTCAGATTTTTTTCTTGTAGCGCAATAAAACGATAATTTATCCATTATCTTCTACATGCCAGTGTAGTTCTGAAGGTGTGTGTTGGCCTCCCTGCACCTGGTGGTTCAAATGATGTAGAGGTCGTCGAATATTTTTTTTTTTTTTAAATTATATGCTTTTTTTATAAATATGTACATACATATGCATATATACATTGTACCTAAATATATCATCTGTACTTATATATGTATATTTTGTATAATAATTATGTTAGCAAATTTTTTAGAATATATGTATGTATGTATGTACATATATGAACGTGAAACTTTATGTATATGTATAACTTTATTATATGTACCTATGTATGTATGTAACGTACATTTTTCTCATTTAGCTTTGAAAACGCATGCATGTATGTATATACAACCATGTAAATGCATTCATATGTATGTACATATTTATGTATGTTATCATTACTATTGAATACGTATGCATACATACATATTCAAATGTTTGTACACACTTGGCCTTAAGACCCATGCGTACACACATCTATGTATGTACATATGTATGTATGTATACATTTTCGTCATGCATATATGTATGTACGTACATTTGTCAATGCTGGCCGAGGAAACTAAAAAAATTGCAGAATTCCTGCAAAGCTTTGGAATGGCGTGTTTGCTAAATTGTTGAATAAATTACTAATCAACTTTTTTCACGGGTTCTACCTGTAGCAGCGGCTGCCAAGTATCTTCATCGCATGTTTTTTTTCTTTTTTCTTTAAATTACATACATATGTACATATGTATATTATCTTTCATACATAGATATTTAATCTTATATACATATGTACATATACATACACATGTGTATATGTACATATATCTATGTCGGTACGTACATACATACATACATATGTACATATCAAATTTAGTCTTGTAAACGTATGCATACATATACATACATACATATATGGAAATGCGTATGTACATATGTATGAACATACATACATATGTATGTATGTATGTATAAGAGTTACCCTACATACATATGTATGTATGTAAAAGAGTTACCATTAAAAAAGTATGTGTACACAAGGGCGTCGCCTAGTACTGGCATGGGGTGTTACCTTCACTCCCCCAATATAGCGATCAATTTAGTGAGACTTCAAATCGAAATGTATTAACAAAATTCAGCTACACTTCAGTGAGCCCCTAAATTCGACGAATTCCTAGAGAGCTTCGCTCTACCCGGGTGTCCGGCACCTCACCTCATTGCTTTTTTTTTAATGTAGCCCAAAGAATCTTAACAATTTATATTTAATATCAATTGTACTACAGCGGAGAAATTCATTATAGATATATACATATATAAGTGATGACAAGATGTTTCTATTCACTAATTTTAAAGGACAAGGACATTCATCGCCAAGGAGAACTAAGCTTCAAGGATACAACGGAGATTAATGCAAAGGACATCAGGAAATTCGGCAGCAAGGACCACTATTTTCTCAAGGATATTCTAAACAGTAATCGGGGAGGAGCTACCCCGTCTCCAATAACTATATTCTACATTTAAGGATTTACTTATCTGAAATAAACAAACTGGATCGAATTCTACCAACAGGCAAGTTCTTTCTTATATATATGTATTTGAACCATTGCAAAGATTTTGTTCAAAATATTTAAACCAAAAACCAGCTCTAAAGTTACCCCGGCGGCAATAATTTTCCTTTACGCGTCACCGTTACTTACTCTTCTTTGAACAAACATATATACATTTTTATATTTTCTGACCCCTCCCTTGCAGAATTTATTAAAAATTAAATAAAACATATATATATACGCATTGGTGAAATTGCACATCCATACCATAGCCTATCGGTTTACCGTAGACATCTTTAATCAGTATCGCGTAGCCTACTAAGCGAACCCCGATATCCTTTAGCTGCTTATCATTTCTACTAATTGTAAGACTCCGAGTCTTTACTAACATACTAGCAATGGGCGTTCATTGGATAAATCATCGTCGCAAAGCCGAGTTGGAAGTCCTTTGTGACGAATTCGGATTAGACACCTGTGGAATAGTGGAAGACCTAAGAAATCGTTTCCGTGAGTTCGCCTCAAGGGAGGATCATCATCCTGAGGTATTGAGTCGACTCGCAGAAATCGAGCCCAATTTAGTGCCGGGGACAAGAAATTAGATGTAAAACCACAGTCTAGAGCACAGTCGCCTACTCCAGAAGGAATTGTTTCTCAACTACCGGTGCCACAAGACACTAACTATCGTTCTGAAAGATCAACATCGAACCCAGTGAGCAGAGTCGAGTCCATGAATCTATGGTAGGCCGTACCACTGGGAGCTATGCCTCCCATTGCCTTTAGCGGATCTACCGATCCTATCTATTTCATAGAGCAAATAGAGACTCGAGCCGCGACGTACCGTTTGAGCTTGGAGACACTGCCTCCGATGATGGCCATCTTATTGACCAAGCGGGCCGAAAGCTGGTGGCAAACCAGCGGGTATCCGGAGATGACATGGGTCGATTTCAAGTCCGAATTTTTAGAGTTCTTTCTACCCCCACGCTATTTTGAGAAACTAGAGGATAGCATACGCGCTCGATAGCAACGCCATCAGGAACCATACAAGGAGTATCTTGTAGACCTTCGATTAATGATGAAGAGAGCTCATTACTCGACGTTACAGGAACTCGACAGAATCCACCAAAATCTATTACCAGACTACAAGCTGTATACCCGACGAAATGATTTCCAAACGTTACCCGGCTTAACCAAGTTGGTGGTAAATTATAAGACAATTCGATTGGAGTAAGGTAGCGATGACCCCGCTCATTCGTGGAAAAAGAGCAACGCCGTTCAAAAAAAGCCTTTTGATCATATAACTTCCTGCCTAAACGGGACTGCTATATGTCAACTCTTCGAAGCACCCGTGGATACCGTCAAAGCTTGCCGCAAATGTGCGGAAGCTGGTCACATCGCACGAGAATGTACGAAGCCCCGTGTGTTGTTTTGTTGGCAATGCGGACGAAGGGGGGTACGTACTATCGAATGTTGCCGTCGTTCGGGAAACGGGCCAAACCTTCGTCTCAATCTTAGATAGGGAATTCGAACACGTTTTAAGGATGCAACTAGGTATATTATCAGGACCGGGAACGAAGGAAGACGTCATATATGACAAGCTAGAGATAATACAGTCTTCAGTAATACTAGGAAAAAACATACAATTTAAATGTGGGATTGAAAAGGGATAGGGTGTTCCGAAACAGTAGTAGAATAAGTCGACTGAAATAATTTAGTAAACAGATCTGCAATATCTGAATCATTATTAGCAGTCTGGTCATTAAATCTGAAGATGGAGGGTAGTACATTAAAGCGTCTTTTGGAAACAAGTAATAATTGGTAATAAGAAAGAAAAAACAGAGGGAGTGAAGCAAGTGAAAAAAGAGCAAACAAATTTACAAAGAAGAAAACGCAAAGTAAAATTTTGAGCCACATAGTACAAAAACAATTTTAAGATTCGCGTCAGATTTTTTTCTTGTAGCGCAATAAAACGATAATTTATCCATTATCTTCTACATGCCAGTGTAGTTCTGAAGGTGTGTGTTGGCCTCCCCTGCACCTGGTGGTTCAAATGATGTAGAGGTCGTCGAATATTTTTTTTTTTTTTTAAATTATATGCTTTTTTTATAAATATGTACATACATATGCATATATACATTGTACCTAAATATATCATCTGTACTTATATATGTATATTTTGTATAATAATTATGTTAGCAAATTTTTTAGAATATATGTATGTATGTATGTACATATATGAACGTGAAACTTTATGTATATGTATAACTTTATTATATGTACCTATGTATGTATGTAACGTACATTTTTCTCATTTAGCTTTGAAAACGCATGCATGTATGTATATACAACCATGTAAATGCATTCATATGTATGTACATATTTATGTATGTTATCATTACTATTGAATACGTATGCATACATACATATTCAAATGTTTGTACACACTTGGCCTTAAGACCCATGCGTACACACATCTATGTATGTACATATGTATGTATGTATACATTTTCGTCATGCATATATGTATGTACGTACATTTGTCAATGCTGGCCGAGGAAACTAAAAAAATTGCAGAGTTCCTGCAAAGCTTTGGAATGGCGTGTTTGCTAAATTGTTGAATAAATTACTAATCAACTTTTTTCACGGGTTCTACCTGTAGCAGCGGCTGCCAAGTATCTTCATCGCATGTTTTTTTTCTTTTTTCTTTAAATTACATACATATGTACATATGTATATTATCTTTCATACATAGATATTTAATCTTATATACATATGTACATATACATACACATGTGTATATGTACATATATCTATGTCGGTACGTACATACATACATACATATGTACATATCAAATTTAGTCTTGTAGACGTATGCATACATATACATACATTCATATATGGAAATGCGTATGTACATATGTATGAACATACATACATATGTATGTATGTAAAAGAGTTACCATTAAAAAAGTATGTGTACACAAGGGCGTCGCCTAGTACTGGCATGGGGTGTTACCTTCACTCCCCCAATATAGCGATCAATTTAGTGAGACTTCAAATCGAAATGTATTAACAAAATTCAGCTACACTTCAGTGACCCCCTAAATTCGACGAATTCCTAGAGAGCTTCGCTCTACCCGGGTGTCCGGCACCTCACCTCATTGCTTTTTTTTTTAATGTAGCCCAAAGAATCTTAACAATTTATATTTAATATCAATTGTACTACAGCGGAGAAATTCATTATAGATATATACATATATAAGTGATGACAAGATGTTTCTATTCACTAATTTTAAAGGACAAGGACATTCATCGCCAAGGAGAACTAAGCTTCAAGGATACAACGGAGATTAATGCAAAGGACATCAGGAAATTCGGCAGCAAGGACCACTATTTTCTCAAGGATATTCTAAACAGTAATCGGAGTTAACGTTTATTTTCTTTGGACAACATCGAGGGAGGAGCTACCCCGTCTCCAATAACTATATTCTACATTTAAGGATTTACTTATCTGAAATAAACAAACTGGATCGAATTCTACCAACAGGCAAGTTCTTTCTTATATATATGTATTTGAACCATTGCAAAGATTTTGTTCAAAATATTTAAACCAAAAACCAGCTCTAAAGTTACCCCGGCGGCAATAATTTTCCTTTACGCGTCACCGTTACTTACTCTTCTTTGAACAAACATATATACATTTTTATGTTTTCTGACCCCTCCCTTGCAGAATTTATTAAAAATTAAATAAAACATATATAAAAAAGGCATTGGTGAAATTGCACATCCATACCATAGCCTATCGGTTTACCGTAGACATCTTTAATCAGTATCGCGTAGCCCACTAAGCGAACCCCGATGTCCTTTAGCTGCTTATCATTTCTACTAAGACTCCGAGTCTTTACTAACATACTAGCAATGGGCGTTCATTGGATAAATCATCGTCGCAAAGCCGAGTTGGAAGTCCTTTGTGACGAATTCGGATTAGACACCTGTGGAATAGTGGAAGACCTAAGAAATCGTTTCCGTGAGTTCGCCTCAAGGGAGGATCATCATCCTGAGGTATTGAGTCGACTCGCAGAAATCGAGCCCAATTTAGTGCCGGGGACAAGAAATTAGATGTAAAACCACAGTCTAGAGCACAGTCGCCTACTCTAGAAGGAATTGTTTCTCAACTACCGGTGCCACAAGACACTAACTATCGTTCTGAAAGATCAACATCGAACCCAGTGAGCGGAGTCGAGTCCATGAATCTATGGTAGGCCGTACCACTGGGAGCTATGCCTCCCATTGCCTTTAGCGGATCTACCGATCCTATCTATTTCATAGAGCAAATAGAGACTCGAGCCACGACGTACCGTTTGAGAAACTAGAGGATAGCATACGCGCTCGATAGCAACGCCATCAGGAACCATACAAGGAGTATCTTGTAGACCTTCGATTAATGATGAAGAGAGCTCATTACTCGACGTTACAGGAACTCGACATAATCCACCAAAATCTATTACCAGACTACAAGCTGTATACCCGACGAAATGATTTCCAAACGTTACCCCGCTTAACCAAGTTGGTGGTAAATTATAAGACAATTCGATTGGAGTAAGGTAGCGATGACCCCGCTCATTCGTGGAAAAAGAGCAACGCCGTTCAAAAAAAGCCTTTTGATCATATAACTTCCTGCCTAAACGGGACTGCTATATGTCAACTCTTCGAAGCACCCGTGGATACCGTCACAGCTTGCCGCAAATGTGCGGAGCTCTTCGCTCCGTTCCTTCTGCGAGTCATTCATACTAATATTACCCTTGCCGATAATACTAGTGCAGTGATCAAAAGTTCTCTCAGGGCAAGCATCAGTCTCGGGGCACAGACCGTACATATGACATTGTTAGCGATGCCATCAATGATGGACCCTCTTATTCTGAGAGTGGATTTCCTTCGGAACATAGGAACTTCTATACGTTGTGGAGGTTATCTGTTACAGTTGCCCCCTTTCGATAAGCCCCACAGTCCCGTCAAGTCTATAATTCAGCCATCGCTAGTGGCGGATGACCACACGCAGCCTAACGCTCTTATAGATCAACTGGATCCTGCAGAAATGCCCGCTACGCCCAAGCATACTTCTGACTCTCAGCATAGCAACAAACCAGTATGTCAGTTGGGCTCAGTCTTGCCGCCTTCAGCACCTGACGCTGTCCTTAAGAACCCATTCCGCCAGCTTGGTGAAGAAAAAGAACCAGCAACTAAGATGGACACCCGATTGGCTTCGGTGGAAGCCGAGGTTTGTGAGGAGGATTTGAAGCCAAAGGAATCACCCAGCATGGTACATGAGAGTCAACGCAATACCCCCCAGGATCAGCAGAAATACTACGATCTAAGACGACAGGATTGGTTGTCCGATGCCAACGAAAGATTCAACGAAAAACTGGCGCCTAAGTATAAAGGCCCGTATAAAATAATCAAGTTTCTTTCCACCAATGTCGTTAGACTACAAGAAGCCCACGGGCGTGAGCGAGGCCTAGCTGACTTGAAGGCCTTCAATGGTGATGACAACCAACCCCCAGAACTCAGTCCTTCTAAAGACATCGGCCTCGGGACACCTCGTACCCACGGCCCGCACGAGGCCACTGACTAAAGATTTTTCAAGGGGGAACACTTGTTGGTGGGTGCGCCTGCCCAACGTCCCCCTCCCTCCTAAAGAGGGGCTCTTCGCGCCGATACCCGGCGTAAATTACGTAAACATTGTAACGTAGTTTTAATGCTAGCATGTTTGTAAATCGCACTCGTAGGGTCTCGTTAGGGCAACTCAGGGTACAGGGTAGTTTTAAAATATCTTATTTTTCACAGCATGTAAAGAAAATGATGATTATGAGGCAAATATAGCCCAGATTGCTGACGAGATGGTCTCCATATGTGAGAAGGAACAAGAAGCAGTAGTACTCATCGTACCTGGTGCACAGCAGGAGATGAACCAACCCGACACCCCGATCCAGCCCCGCAGCATGGAGGTGGTCGCCCCCGGTCCTTTAGAGGAGCAATCGTCAGAGGGACAAACCCTAAAAACAGGGGAAAACAATCGGATTACGTACCATCGACGCTGGGCGCGACACGAACGAAGTGGTCAGTTATCATGTCAGTGTTCATACTTCCGCCTGTCATACGAAGGATCCATGCAGGCAGGACTTGTCTCACACTGGACACCCCTCCGCGGTCCGTGTAACAACCCGTCAACCCGTGGTCGACACTAGGTGTTCCCCCGATGGTCACCAGCCAGAAAGAGACCGACCCAGGCGCCAACGAGGCCCGACCTCGGCTATCGACACACACTCCCAACATCGGTATTACCCAACAATCCAGTAGGAACGCCGGCCCGAGCTCACGTCGGAACCATTGCTTCTTGGTGTGGGTGTTGTAGTGCCCAGTTTCTGCCGTTAGTTTTATTTTTAAATCGTAAGGCGTTAGTTTGAACTTCTGTAAGTGGTGGGTAATTGTGTCGATAGAAATAATCAGCTGAGCTTAGAAGTTCGATAGTTTTACTAGTGCAACCCTAGCGAAGTAGCATCATGCGCGATCGCGTGCATTGGTCACACTCTTTTCTGACGAACTTCCGCCCTGGCTAGACGCATAAATTACGCTGCTCCTCCAGAAAAAAATATAAAATTTAAATCTGAAATTTTCTTGGCCATCAAGCCAAATTATTAATTAAATATTAATCTGGAGCATATAGGACAACAATTATTGTGGAGTTTTGTGAATCTTATTATTGTAAGTTAATTTTTTGTGGATATTTAAATCTTTGGAAGTTTCTAATAAGTTCTTTTGGAAACTTAGCCCTAATCAAATTGAATGCTGAAAGCCTAAGCAAGGAATTTTATATTTGAATTCCGAGAATTTGCCTGGGATAATTTTAGAGACACCATGGGTTCAAAAGCTGCACACCGTGAAGGGCACAGAGACATTTCGACAAACACGACCAGCTTGGAATAGCCGCCCGAATCGGATACGGGCAGAGAAAGTTTCTTCGTTGCGGATTGAGAGTCCCTTAGACCGAATTTGTACCATAGGAATGCCAGACGCTTGATTTAACCTAATATTTTATTCCTAAGCATCATCCAGCGGACGACGAAGGCCTTCGACGGACCGGACGGATGGGTAAGTCCCAAGTTCTTGACATAAATCATGTTCGATCTGGACTTCCCTGTTTGTATGCATAAAGAAAGCGAGTTCAGTGGCGAATACTCTGCAAATAAGAAAAAACTCTCTCAAGTACAGTAAAGCTAAGAAGAAAAGATCAAAGAAAAAGAAAATTGCCAATCAGTGTTGAGAAATTAAAACGATATTAAGAATCGCCCTTGACTGTGTGAGCGAGCCTACAGTTATTTATAATTAATCTCGTAATTTAAGTTGGAGACTTGCAAATTCCAATTGACATTTTCATTTTTGAATATCTATAAGTTTATATATATCCACCTTACAATTAAGATTCACAAAACAAATCATATTATCCCTAATTTGGCTTTTGGATGCCTGAAATGATCCAATTATTTAATTTGATTACCGTATATTATAAGAATCATCATTTTAGTTTAGTCAACTCGGATTATGTTTCCGACTTATTGAAGTATTTTGGTATTCCGTAACCCTCGTGAATAAATATCATTTTGTAATGTTTGAGTAAAAGTTATGTGATCTTCCTTGTAGCGAAATGTGAGCGGTGAGCTGAATTATATTGGGATTTTCCAGAATCTTGCGAAAGGAAAATCATTGGTTGGGAGGGTTTAGACGCGAAGCTATAATAACATCCTCATAGCTTCCCTATTTGTGCGATACTAATATACTCTTTTTCTCTATCCTTCTAGTTCATCTCTTTTGGTTAAGTAATTGTGTAATATTCGTGCTCTAGGGACTTTGTTTTATTTTATGTACTACGGGTGTATTGAGTAATGCGTAGATGTGTTGGCTTTGGCCTAATTTGTGGTACTCTTGCCCATCATAACATCTGATAATTAGGGACTGCGAGAGAGACTACCAATATAGGCTGAACCTGACCTCTTCTTGGATCAAAGAAGATTCTTTGACTAAGAGGGGATGAACATGATCTGGATTCATTCCGGGTTGTGTACATTACATAATTTTGGCGCCCAACTAGGTGGCCTATTAGACTTGTATACAGTTTCTCGGTTCAACCGTGTTTCTTTATAGGATTCAGGCTGAACTGAAGGGTTCAAGAATTTCAGGTTCCTTCTTTCCTTCTCCTACTTCTTATTCTATCTCTTAATAAAATCCCCAGCCTTTTTATGTATCCTTTGCTATCAAATGTTTTTATTTTCTTTTCATTTCGCTTTCTTTTTGTATTCACGGATAGTTGTTTGAGTGACTTATTCATTAGGAATGCAGATATTTGGAGAATCCGAGTTCTGACCAGTGATAAGGCGCTTGAGCATTAATCGGTGAATATTTAGAAACATATTCAAACTCTACAATATAGTAACAGACGTATATTATAGGCGGTGCTTTTCTTGGAATTCATCAATTTTGATTGTTTCGATTTACGACCAGAAAGCACAATAGGCTTGTGATGTCGGCGTTAGCATTGTAGTTTATTGATTCCATTCATTTCTTGTAATTACAATAGAACAAATGCTTCAGCGGATATCAATGAATTGACTGCTTGTTCATCTGGAATGCAGAGATTTGGCTAGGCCCGAATTCTGACCGATGATACAAGGGAGTTCAGTTTATGATGTTGGTTGAAATTAGTCTTTTCGTTTTGGATTTGATATAGATGATTAGGTCTAGGACGACAAGATTTCTCTATACCTTCACATATAAATTTCTGAGATTGAACTATCGATTAGTTCAATTCTCCCTCTATATTAGTACCGCACCTATAATTTTGTTCACCCTCACTTTCAAAACAAGGAAGATAATCGTTATATGATAAAATATATTAAAACAAATTAAATAAAGTATCTAAAGTAATTTTTGTGGAAAAATAATCAAAATGCCGGTAATTCGGAGTAATGAAGAATTGAGTGTGCTACCAGAAGCAGAATGTACAATTTGCTTGAAAGCATTATTAGAAACAGAAGAGCTTAGGATTACTAAATGTAATCATGTTTTTCATCAGGAATGTGTAGAAAATTATATACAAGAACATCAGGAATGTAATTTTTGTAAGAAATTATGCCACCAGAAAGATTTAGTCCAATTTATAATGTCAGATCAAGCCGAGGGTCCCATAAGTAATAAAAACAAGAAGACCCATAATACTAGAGCTCAATCACAATGTAGCATCTCCGGCTAGTCAGTCAAAATCAGGAGGTAGAGGTAGAAAACCTAAATCTTCAACGGCACGTAAACCGGAGAACTCGAATCAACACAACCAGCGTTCAGCTCGGTCACAGCAACAATCAATTTCAAATCGACCAGCTGAGATAAATGTTAATTCAATCTTTGAGAGAATGGAATATTTAATTGATCAGAGATTGGGAAATTTGAATTTAAATAATTCAGTTGGACGATCTAGCAACCACGATGAGCATCGCGTTCCAACCCCAAGATCAGATTTAATATCACACCATTATATTAATCCTGGAAAAGCCGCCCAATTAGTTCAAAGTTGGGGTATTAAATTTGATGAGTCTCCTAAAGGTCCTACAGTATCAGAGTTTCTATACAGAATAAAAGCATTAACTGTAGACAATTTTCAGAGTGATTTTACACCGGTGTGCAGAAATTTGCACCTACTGTTAACCGGAAGAGCCAAGGAATGGTATTGGCGTTATCGAAAAGAACATGACGAAGTTATTTGGGAAGAATTTTGTATGGATTTAAAACAAGAATACGAAGATTTTAAGGATGATGATTTGATTCTTGAAGAAATACGTAACCGAAAACAAAGGAATGGTGAAGCATTTGATGTTTACTATGAAGACGTAATGACTTTGATATCGAGATTGGTAATTCCTTTGGAGGAAAAACGACTCGTACATCAGCTACAAAAAAACCTGATTTCGGAAGTACGAGAAGCTTTATTATACGTTCCAATTGAATCGGTATCTAAACTTCGCCAGTTGGTGCACCGCCGAGAGCAATTTCTACGTGAAGAATCAGGAAAACGCATTACGAAGTATACAAATGTTAGGAAGAATATCGCTTTACTCGAAGAGACAGACGAAAATCCCGAGGAAGAAGATATTCAACCGGAGTTCAATGCAATTCAAGTCAAGAAAAAGAAATACATTTGTTGGAATTGTGACATCGAAGGACACAGATGGGACATGTGCTTAGAAGAGCGCCGCATTTTCTGCTACGGAGGTGGAAAGAAAAATGTCTACAAACCACAATGTGATGTATGCCTATCCCGTTCGAAAAACTTCAAACAGGGCCCATCATTCCGTCGCAATCGAGTGGACCCTCAGTAGATGTCAAGAATAACATAGCGACGAACAACATAACACCAGATTTGACAAATAAAATTCAGCCGTATCCCAGACTACCATACCATCAACGGCTGCAAAACTATTTAGCGATTCGAGATAAAATATTTGCACAGGAGGTTGCAACTTGCCAGTTTATTAGAAATCGCTCAAGCGAACGTCTGCGTCGCTTTTGGAAGAAAGTAAAAGATGTCCAAAAACGAATAATAGCGTCTATGATTAACGAAGCCGCAGATGGCCGTTTCTACGCTCCAGTAAAGTTTCTCGAATTTTCTGAGCTTGGTCTATTGGATACTGGAGCCAATATCAGTTGTATCGGATCAGATTTAGCAGCAAAAGACTGGACGAAATATCCCGGATTTTCAACTATTGTTTCAAGTGTGGCAACAGCAGATGGGAAAAGACATCCAGTTACCGGAATAATAAGAACAGAGGTACAATACGAAAGCAAGCGAAAACCTCTTTCTCTTTTTTATTATCCCGTCATTAGCGAAACGAGTTATTTTAGGAATCGATTTCTGGAAATCTTTTAAGTTACAGTGGCGGTCACGTATTTAAAACGTTTTTTTTTTTTTTTTTAGTTCCAATTTCTTGGCTCCTAAATAACTTAATCGAATAATTTTTTCTGTAATTTGTTGGTTATTGTGTTCAGAATATGAACCGTAAAAATGGTCTTCATAGTTTAATCCGTTTTTTTCACAGGTGCATTTGAACAAAGAGAAGTCCTTTTTTTGGGGGGCATTTATTTAAGACGTTTTTTCCAAAATCTTAAATATTGAAGATAGACGTTTGAAATCTTGGAAGAAGTTGAAGATCTAGCAAAACTAAGATAAACTGCATACCACTAATTTTGGATTTAGCCCCAACTTTCAATTTGGGGCCAATTGAAAATCTGAATTTTGTATGAAAATTTTTGGTCCTTTGGGCGAGTCTATTTACGACACTAATTCATACTAAAGTACTTTTTTTCTTGAACTACGAAAGAAAGTAAATGAATTTCCCGTCGAATGACATACTTTTCATTAAAATCGAATAAAAATTAGATAGTTTTTTTGCCTATCAATATGAGACATTTTATGCAAAACTGCCCTTCTATTCTCCGTCTCTTTCTTTTTATGGGTATAGAAGGGTGGGAATAGAAGGGCAGTTTTCATTAAATCTAATTTTTATTCGATTTTAATGAAAAGTATGTCATTCGACGGGAAATTCAATTTACTTTCTTTCGTAGTTCAAGAAAAAAAGTACTTTAGTATGAATTAGTGTCGTAAAATAGACTCGCCCAAAGGACCAAAAATTTTCATACAAAATTCAGATTTTCAATTGGCCCCAAATTGAAAGTTGGGGCTAAATCCAAAATTAGTGGTATGCAGTTTATCTTAGTTTTGCTAGATCTTCAACTTCTTCGAAGATTTCAAACGTCTATCTTCAATATTTAAGATTTTGGAAAAAACGTCTTAAATAAATGCGCCCAAAAAAAGGACTTCTCTTTGTTCAAATGTACCTGTGAAAAAACGGATTAAACTATGAAGACCATTTTTACGGTTCATAATCTGAACACAATAACCAACAAATTACAGAAAAAATTATTCGATTAAGTTATTTAGGAGCCGAGAACTAAAAAAAAAAAAAAAAAACGTTTTAAATACGTGACCGCCACTGTATGTCCAGAATTTTCATCTCGATTGATGACGAAAAGAAATGTTTATTAACCCCAGAGCAAGAAAAAAGATTAAACGATGTTATTCAATTGTTTCCGGATTTTAAACAACAGGGATTAGGCCGAACTCCACTTATTGTTCATGACATAGAGATCAAAGAAGCAACTCCAATCAAACAACGCTTCTATCCTGTGTCGCCAGCGGTTGAAAAGTTGATGTATAAAGAAATCGACCGAATGTTGGAAATGGGAGTGATCGAGAGAGCCAATAGTCCTTGGAGTTCTCCTATGCGTCTGGTTATAAAACCCGGAAAAGTGCGATTATGTTTGGATGCAAGAAAAATAAATGAAGTCACCAAAAAGGACGCATATCCGCTGCAAAGCATAGATGGAATTTTCGCGCGACTGCCCAAAGCAAACTTTATAACAAAAATTGATTTAAAAGATGCCTACTGGCAAATTGCTCTTTCAGAAAAATCCAAACCCGGCCGCCCCTTGTACCAGTTCACCGTAATGCCATTCGGATTATGCAACGCTTCGCAAACCATGGCACGATTAATAGACGATCTAATTCCAGCAGATCTGAAATACTGTGTGTTCGGATACCTAAACGATCTCTGTGTGGTGTCAGAAGACTTTGATTCCCATTTGGAAATTCTGATTCGTATGTCTCAGCAATTTAGAAAGGCAAATCTAACTTTAAATATAGAAAAGACAAAGTTTTGTGTTACTGAAGTGCCATATCTGGGCTATATTATAGGAAGAGGAGGAATTTCAACAGACCCTGCCAAAATAGAAGCAATAAAGACTTGGCCAATTCCGAAAACGATAAAGCAAACCAGAGGTTTCTTGGGTGTTGTTGGTTGGTATCGTAGATTCATTGATAATTTTTCTGATATTACATTTCCGATAACCAATTGCTAACTAAGAAAATGAAATTTTTATGGACACAGGAAGCTAAAATTGCATTTGAAAAAACTTAAGGAAAAGCTTACCTCTGCACCGATCTTGATCAATCCAGACTTCAATAAG